>NW_006408741.1:2666430-2679138 GCF_000296735.1 Chrysochloris asiatica
TAGGTTTTTAAATGAAAACATTAAAAGTCAGAAAAGCCTAGACAAGGACCAGTCCTTAAAGATTTGTTATTGCCATTGTTAATGTTAGGTGCTGCAAAGCCAGTTCTGATTCTGACTCAAAGAGGCTTTATGTACAACAGAGCAAAACCCTATCTGGTTCTGCACCAGCCTTACAATTAAGTTTGAGCCCAATGCTGCTGCCACTGTGCCAATCCATCTATTTGGGAGGGCGGGGGTCTTACTCTTTTTTGCTGGTCCCTCCTGATAATATGTTCCAAGTCTGACATCTTTTCTCTTGATCACTTAAAAGAAGTCTTGTGCAGCAGATTTGCCTAATGCAATAAGTCATTTGATTTTTTGACTGCTGCTCCCATGAGTGTTGATAATAGATCCAAGTAAAATGAAGTCTTTGGCAACTTTAACTTTTTTGCCATTTATCATGATGATATTTATTGGTCCAGCAGTTGTACAACCCACACTGAAGGCTGTGGTCTTTGATCTTCATTAGCAAGTATTTTAAGTCCTCTTCACCTTCAGCAAACAAGGTTGTATCATCTGCATACTTCAGGTTGTTAATATGTCTTCCTTCAATCCTGATGCCACGTTCTTCTTCATATAACCCTGGTGTACACCTTTCCTGATTCCATTCAGTGTACCTATGTTGTATTTGAACAACTGCTTCTTAGTCTTGGTACAGGTTCCTGATGAGCACAATTAAGTGTTCCAGAATACTCTTTCTCTGAAAGTGCTGTCCATAGCTTGTCATGATCCACACAGTCAAGGGCCTTTGCATTGTCAATAAAGCACAGGTAAACACCTTTCTGGTATTCTATGCTTTCAGTCAGGATCCATGTGATGTCAGCAGTGATATCCCTCATTCCACATTCTCGTCTGACTCCAGCTGGAACCTCTGACAATTACCTGTCAATGTGTCATTGCAGTAGTTTTTTAGTTATCTGTAGTCCCAAAGGAGACTGCCCCATCTTTCTCCCAGGAAGAGACTGGTAGGTATAAACTGCTGACTTTTTGGTTTAACCAGGACCTGTTTGCATAGCTGTTGTTGTTAAGTGCTGTCGAGTCGGTTCTGACTCATAGTGACCCTGTATAGGGTTTCTGAGGAGTGTCTGGTGAGTTTGAACCACTAACCTTGTAGTTCAAACCATCCCTGCAGTCCAGTGCTTAACCCACATCACCACACAAATAGTAGGTGGTCAATAAATATCTACTGAGTTCATGAAGGAAGAGAAAAGATCACATCCTCACCCTCCGAGAGCAGGTTCCTGTACATCTCCAGCATCACTTCCTTGTACAAGTTCTTCTGCTCCGAGCTCAGTGTCACCCATTCTGCCTCCACGAAGACCTCAGTGACGTCCTCGAATGCCACTGGTGCCTCCTGCCTTCTGTTTCTGAGTCACTTTCTTCATGGTCTCCATACCGTCTCTATTCTTTGAAGTCAAAATCTTCTCCTAGTCCTGCTCTCCCCGGGCAGAAGGACCAGGCAATGTGAAGCGTCCAGAGTCAGTCCAGTGAAGGCCTTGACTTCACATCCTGTCACAGACTCCATTGGAAGTTGTTTCATGTCCAGATGAGTGTCTGCTGCCTGAGGCGACGTCTTCAGTCTCAGTAATGGAAGCCCCTCTCATTTCCAGGCACCCAGGACCTATCCAGCAAGCCAGCAGCGGTTCCTCAGCGAATGACCACATGCCAGAGCTCTCCATAGGGTTTCAGTGGCTGGTTCTTCTCAAGTAGATTGCCAGGTTTTACTTTTTAGGCACTTCAGGGTGGACTCGAACCCCCAAGTTTGGGGTTAGCAGCTGAACACATTAACTGTTTGCACCACCCAGGGACTCTTATGCATCATTAGAACATTCTTATTTTCAAAAAGACCAGAGTTTCCGTTATTCCTGATTTCTTTAGAGAACAATATGAATAAAGAACATAGAATTAAAAGCAGAAATCCAGACTTCCCTCATTTCATTTCTACTATTCCCTATATGATTTTAGGCATGTTCCTTAATCATCCTGTGCTTCTGTTTCCATACCAACAAGATTAAGACATGAGGTGGTCTTGTGGGCTGTTGTAGACTTGGTCTCACCTGGAGTATCTTGGTGAGGGCTCAGAAGGTTCCAGGATCTGGTCAACAGCTTTGGATGTTGAGAAACTCTTTCTAGATTGATTCATAGTAATTTAACTCAAGGAAAACAAAATATGAATTAATAGACTAGAATAAAATGGTTTTATAATTGCCAAATACACTGAATATTGTACCAACCAATAAACAGCTCACCTGACAACAGAGAAATATAATCCAGTCATCCAACTAGATGTTTCTTGGTTAACCTGATAATAGTATGAAGAGATGGGCTCATTAAATATCCTCATCTTTGGAATAATACAGGAAACTCTCCTACACTAGACATACACCTTCTCATTAGACCAGATACAGTGCCATGGATTACTCCGTATGCCTTTTCTACCCATAGTCTTTGTAACTCTCACCAAACAGTGTTTTTGCCTTGCTGGGTCTAGGTAAGAGAAGGTGGGAAAAAGATGCTGATGGATTTATATGATTTGGATATAAGTGATTAGCACAGTTCTTTGTGATTGTAAAAACTTAAAACTCTGGTGTGGGTTAAAAATGAGTCATCTCAGGAACAGGAAGAGAGATTTCACTACCATCAAGGAATAAGAGCCAAAGGTAGAATGTGTCCTTTGGACCCAGAGATCCCTGTGTATTGAACCTCCTCGATCCCGGGACAGAAAGCCGTGATACCACAGGAGTGGCAGACAAGCAGCAGCAGGAGAACCAGGAACAAGAAGACGAGACAGAGTGGTGGACTTGCCAGCCCAGAGAGAAAGTAGAACTGAGTGATTTGGGACAGGAGTCTAGCTTGCAGAGTTTGGTGCCTCCAGGCACTGTGTTTGTCGCCTTGCAGAACTAGAGCCAAGTGTCTTCAGGCTGAGGCTTATAGAGGAGCGGTGTACAATATGGACATTTATCAGCAGACCCAGAAGAGCTTTGTAATATTGTCCAGGCAGAGAGAGGTCTGTTTGTAAGCACGCCAAAGGAGAGGCTATCCTGACTAGAAGAACTGTACCTTGAACATTTTTGACCCTGAATTGTAACCTGTTAATTTCCTTGTTGTTTTTGTTGTTAAGTGCCGTCAGTCGATTCCAACCCATAGCAACCCTGGATAGGGTTTCCGAGGAGCAGCTGGTGGACTTGAACTGCCGAGCTTGCAGTTCAAATGGCTTTGCAGTCTGGTGCATTAACCCACAGTGCCACACCAGGACTCCTGTTAAGGCACTCATTGTTGTTGTTGTTACGTGTCATCGAGTTGGTTCCAACCCATAGCAACCCTGTATCGGGTTTCTGAAGAGCAGCTGGTGACCTTGAACCGCCGACCTTGCAGTTCAAATGCCTTTACAGTCTGGCGCATTAACCCACAGCGCCACAAAGGCACTCATAGATGGGCTCCAACCACCAAACTTTCCGACTTGTAGTTGAGCACGTAGCCTTACAATGCAGTTAGTTGGTGGTGTTTAATCTGCAAACATTGTGGTGGTGGGAGGCCTGGGCATGAGAATTGAGGTGAGGCTCTGAGCAGCAGGAATGACCACTAGAGAGGAAGAGGAGTAGGTGGTGGCTGCTCAGATGGCCACAGGAAAGAGGCAGTAGTGATGGGGAGGGAACTTCCAGAGGCTCCCTAGCTCTGCAGGGCCCTAAATTACATTGCTTTGTTGTGCTCCAAAGCTGCCTCTCTCCTCCCTCACCAAACCACATTCCAAGAGAGGTGGAGAGACTGAAACCAATTGTTTCCGCCTTCGATTGGACTAGTGTGGGTCTTGTACCTCCAGCTCCCAGTTCCTCAAGGACTTCCAGGAACCACAAAGGCCTGGCTAGGCAAACAGAGTAGACAGAATATGGAACACAAAAGAAGCTATTCTCCTTTAGACCCAGAGAGGGAGAGGGGCTGTGTGCTGATGACTGGGGGCAGGTTTGCAGGGTATACCCTCTGGTTGGTTCATGATACATGGAGGGGATTGTAACCATGGCAATGAAACAATATATGATAGGATGAATGTAAAGCTAATGTTCTCCCACGTAAACTATCACATAATTCACAATAAAATATTTAAAAAGAAAAAGAAGCTATTCTCTCAGAAGGCATTACGTTTATGTTAATGGTGAGAAAATGAATTGGAAAAGAATAGCAATAATGGGCACACAATTTAAAGAACAGCTATTAGGGTGATGGGTTGTACATGCCAAAATCATATAGATCGTATATGTGTTATGTGTATTTTCATCACAATTAAAAAATAAAACAACTTTGTGAATTCATTGCCTTTGTATCTCCCCTCCCCCTTTTGTGTTGTTGAAAATATACACAGCAAAATATATACCAGTTCTGCCCTTTTGATCTTCAACAGTTGATTATTCCCAGCTCAATGTTCAGAAAGTTTAGGAAAGAAGGAGGACTGGAAACAGGAAACGCTGGGAGTAAATGAGAGAAATGATGTGATACTGTGAAAACTGTAATCAATGAGATTAAACAAAATGGCTAGGAAAACTGATCTGCTCTGTTTTCCACCTACGCACAATAAAAGGTAAAAAATAAGACACCAATTCAACAATTTCTATAGGTAAGCTAGTCAGTGATATTGACGACAGTCTTCAAGTTATACAGCCATTCTCATCCTTTTCCAAATTGTTCCTCCCCACTAAGATAAATTCACTATCCCCTAACTTCCTTTCTAAACTTTTGATTTGCTGTTGTCCAATTTGCATTTCATTTACATCTTATTGCAACCTCTATATAAAAATAAAAAATAAATAAATAAAGAAGAAGAAAAATCCATCTGAACCTAGTAAATTCCATCAGAAGATATCTGGGTGGGCTTTCAAAAGGTGGAGTAAGGACACATTGATCCTTAGTACAGCTTATGATGCAAATTTCTATAAACATTGTCCAAGATTATTGTTGTTGTTAAGTACCGTCAGTTGGTTCCGACCTGTAGCGACCCTGAACAGGGTTTCTGAGGCTGTAAATCTTTACGGGAGCAGAAAGCCTCATCTGCTCCAGCTGGTAGTTTCGAACTGCTGAACTTGCAATTTGCAGCCCGATTCATAACCACTATGCTACCAGAGCTTCTTGTCCAAGATTAGTGTCAAGAAAATGAGGTATACCCCCTTAACAATCAAGGATTATGAAATTTACAGCCCCCCCTTTTTACTCTACTAAAAAAACAAAACAGAACACCAATGAAGTACAAATTGAAATCTTTCAACCAACTGATGCAGCACTGGAGGCACTCACTCATCTATGCCAAGACATTTGGAAGACAAGTACCTGGTCAATTGACTGGAAAAACTCCCTATTTGTACCCATTCCAAAGAGAGGTGACCCAACAGAATGTGGAAATCATTAGACAATAATGATTAATATCACATGCAAGTAAAATTTTACTAAAGGTAATTCAAAAATGGTTGCAACTGTACATAGACAGAGAACTTTCAGAGGTTCAAGTCAGATTCAGAAGAGGACGTGGAATGAGGGATATCATTGTTGATGTCAGATGGGTCTTTGCTGAAAGCAGAGAACACCAGAAAGATGTTTACTTGTGCTTTATTGACTACACAAAAGCTTTAGGTTGTGTGGATCATGTCAAGCTATGGACAACATTGCAGAGAATGAGTATTCCTGCCAGACTTCGTCTCTCATACTTCAGAAATATTATCAGTAGGAACCAGCCCACGGAGAAGGATATCATGTTTGGTACAGTGGAGGGTCAGAGAAAAAGAGGAAGACCCTCAACAAGATGGATCGGCACAGTGGCAGCAGCATTGGGCTCAAATGTATCAACAATTTTGGGGTTGGTGCAGAACTGGGCCATGTTTCATTCTGTTGTGCACAAGGTCATTATGAGTCAGTACTAACTCGATGCCACATAACAAATTCTTATTTTAAAACTGTTTTTCAATAAAATATGATTTAAAAAAAATCTAATTGTGCCTATAACCTACATCTTTCCTCTTAAGAAAAAGATACCCTTTTCCAAAACGTAGTACAAAGAAATTTCTTTTATCCTCATCTAAAGGAAGGATTTTTGAGATCTAAAGGATAAATGTCTATATTTTTTAAGTAATTTATATTTCCACCTCCAACAACTGAATTACTTAGTATTTCCGATGAGTTTAGTCTTCACCAGATGCCACTCGCATTTACCAAAATGTGTCCCTTATATGGACTGTCATCCTATGATCCACCTGTCAGTTTGTTGTACTCTGTGGCTTGCATGTTACCATGATGCTGGAAGCTATGCTACTGTTAATGCAGAAAAAGATAGAGTCAACCCATGGTAAGCAAGTTTCAGCAGGACTTCCAGGTTAAAACAGAAGAAGAAAGGACTGGCAAACTTCTTAAAAAATCAGCCAATGAAAATCGTCACTGTCTGACTCACTTCCTTTAGATATATCATCAGGAGGAATCAATTGCTAGAGGAGGACATATGTTTGGTGAAGTCGAGGACCAGGGAGGGCATGGGAGACCCTTGATGATGTTGCTTGTTATTATTGTCAGGTGTCATCGAGTCGGTTGTAACTCATATCGTCCCTGTATAGGGTTCGAACTGCCGACCTCCCTTGGTGATATGGTGGCACAATTGCCACAACGATGGACTCAGATGTGCCCGTGTGCATGAGGTGACACAGAAGTAGGCAGCGTTTCATTCTGTTATTCATAGGTCACCATGAGTTAAAGTTGACTCCATGCTGCTAACAGCATCCTAAGGTAGAACCAGCGGCTCAAATAATCATTCCCCAACATTGAGTCTTGTGGTAGACGGTCATGTCTGTGCACATTTACAGCCACCATTATCACTCCTGGTGGTTCAGATCAGTAACAACTGTGAGATACCCATGGTCTTAGTCTTCAGGGGATGACTCTATTTACCAGGGGTCCTGGGGTGGCGCTGTAGGATCCGTACTTGACTGCCATCTGCAAGGTTGGCACTTCAAACCCACCAGTTGCTCCTCAAAAACGCTGTACAGGGTCGCTGTGAGTCAGAAATGACTCCACAACACTTAACAACAACAACAAACCAGATATTTCAGCACCCACGAGGTCTGCAAACTTCATATAAGGTGGTTTCTACTCAGGAAAGCTACTGATAGAAAATTAAAGCTTTTACTATCACCACAAGGTTTGAGTCATCCCCCCTCCCCTATGATTAACTTAAGTAACTTCATGTCTCCCACCTTTCAACTATAAAAAGCGTTGCAAGCCAATTTCAAACCACAAATGCCCATGCTCTGCTCAACCAGGCAAAATAAACACCCACCCACCAGGAATGTCAGTGCTGGCCTGGAGGGGTTGGGGTTAGAGGCTGAAATCATAACAACCAGGAATCTGCTGACAGCTCTGCGGTTGTTCCCATAAGTCCATTCTTGATACTAAGGGGAAATGTAACAAGAATTTCCTTTTAGGCTGAGTTATAGAAAGCTTTTGTTGTTGTTTTGTCTAGGGAGTAGGAGATGTAGAGAGGGCAGGGGATACGAATTCTCTAGTCATTTTACTATTGACCCATAAACCAGCACACATCTCTCCACTCCTGGGCTGGCTGTCATCATGCCAAATGGCAACTTTCTGCATTGTTGCCCCCAAACCCTGCAAGCCCCAATATCAGACACATTCCCAATAGACAGGAAGATTGCTTAAGTTACACGGATGGCAATGTGGGCGGCCTGCCAAGGTCAGTCACATGGTCTCCTCCCTCTGGGTAGTGCCCCCCTCCATAATGATGAATGCCCTAGAATTTGGCCTGACCCAGAGCAGTATTTTGTGTTAGTGGAAGGGTCAGGCATATCACTTAGCTGATATAGGCATGAGTCATACAACCAGCTCTGCAGTTAACTAGCTTCATGACAGTGAGCAAACCATTGATGCTGTTCTGGGACTCTTGGTCTCTAAACAGAATCGCTGGATGGTGCAAAGGGTTAATGCACCCAACTGCTGACCCACAGCTTGGAAGTTTGAGTCCACCCTGAAAAGTCTGGAGATCTACTTTTGAAAACTCAGCCATTGGAAACCATATGGAGAGCTATTCTACTCTACACACATGAGGTCACCAGAAGTTAGAATGAACTCTACAGCAATTGCATTTTTGTTTTTTTTGTTTTTGTCATCTGTAAATGAAGGGAATGTTGTTGTTATTAAGTGCCCTTGAGTTCGTTCTGACTCACAGAAACCCTATACCGGATTTCCCAGGAGCAGCTGGTGGGTTTGAACTGCCGAACTTGTAATTATAGTCCAGTACTTATCCTATAGTGCCACACCAGGACTCCTGAAGGGGATAAGCTCCTTCAGTTCTAACCACGTAGGTATCATATTTCCCTTTGCTAAATCAAGGAAAAGTACAAGATTATATCTTAAAGCCCTAAATCTATTATAGTAAGAAAACTGTACGTATTTATTTTTAAAGCAGTCTTTTAAAAGATTGAGCAGTTAAGGGATGTACAAGCATACAAAACACATCTGGCCTAGCCTTGGCTCAGCTTTAAAGAGACGGACACAGAGAGATTTACAAATGAAATCATGGTAAATTCTGTACTCATTCTGAAACAGGATGTGTCCTTCCTCCACTCCATTTTATCCCACAGGTCTGTCTTTATTGACTACAACGTAATATCTGACCTACTCTGATTTTTTTAAAGCAAGTGTTGACACACAAAAATGGAAATGTGCAGAGATTTTAGTGAAAGTCCAGTGATGGTCATCATCCATTCTGTTGTTTGTCCCTTAGGAATCAAAACTATGAGACAAATTCCTCTCAGAGTTGGCCTCTTTTGACAAATTGACCTATCTTCTTCTTTTAGTTAATATTTGATGTTGAGTGCCGTCAACTCATAGCAACCATGTATAGGGTTTCTAAAGAGTGGCTGTGGGTTTGAATTGTCAACATCATGGTTAGTAGTCCAGTGCTTATCCTGCAGCACCACACCAGGACTTGACAATGTGCTCCTGTGTAATTCATCATTCCTTCTCTGACTTGCTTGTTGGTGAATTCAGAATAAAGGTCTGTGTTCAATTGGGTGATTTTATTTAGCCTAAATTGTTGTTCCACAACTTGCCTGTCAGTTTGTTGTACTATGGTGACTTGCATGTAGCTGTGATTCTGGAAGCTATGCCACTGGTATTTTAGATACCAGCAGGGTCACCCATGAGGGTTAGGTTTTAGTGGAGCTTCCAGACTAAGACAGGTTAATAAGGAGGAGAAGCAGACGTCTTCTGAATGGTTAGCCACTAACAAACTTGGGACTAGCACCAGAATATTGTCAGAAAAAGTGCCAGAAGATGAGCCCTCAGGTTGGAAAGCACTCAAAATGTAAGCAGGGAAGAGCTACCTCCTCAAAGTAGAGTTGACTGTGATGACGTAAATGGAGCAAAACTTTTGGGACGTCCATTTGCTGATGGTACACAACTCAAAATAAGGAGAAACAGCTGCAAACATCCATTAATAATTGGACTGTAGAATGTATACAGTGTGAATCTAGGGAAATTGGAAGGTGTCAAAAATGAAATGGAACACAAAAAAGTCAATATCTTAGGCATTAGTAACTGAAATGGAATAGTATTAGCCTTTTTAAATCTGACAACCATGTGGAAATAAAATATTCAAGAGGAATGGTGTCACATTCATCCTTATAAAGAACATTTCAATATCTATTTCAAAATACAGTACTGTCTGTGATAGGATAATATCCATGTGCCTACAAGTAAGACCAGTTAATACCACTGTTATTCACATTTACAAAACATCAACCACTAAAACCAGTGATGATGAAACTGAAGAATTCTACCAACTTCTTCAGTCTGAAATTGGTCAAACATGTAGTCAAATTGTATTGATAATTACTGATTGGAATGTGGAGGTTGGAAAAACAGTAGTTGGAAAGTATGGCCCTTGGTGTTAAAAATGATACTGGAGATTTCATGATGGAATTTTTCCAGACCAAGGACTTATTCATTGCATATACCTTTTTTAAACAACATAGAAGACAAATATGCACATGGACCTCTCCAGATGGAAAACACAGAAATCAAATTGACTACATCTGTGGAAAATACGGTGGAAAAGCTCATTATCTTCAGCCAAAAGAAGGTCAGGGGCAGACTGTGGGACAGACCATCAATTGCTCAAATGCAAATTCAGACTGAAAGTTTAAGAAAATGAAAACAAGTCCACGAGAGCCAAAATATGACCCTGAAAATACCTCACCTGAATTTAGAGACTATTTCAAGGACAGATTTCATGCATTAAATACTAATGACCAAAAACCAGAAGAGCTGTGGGATGACATTAAGAACATAATACAGGGAGAAAGCAAAAGGTCATTAAAAATGCAGAAAAGAAAGAAAAGATCAAAATGGATATCTGAAGAGATTCTGAAACTTGCTGTCCTGCATAGAGAAGCTAAAGTGAATGAAAGAAACGAGAAAGTGAAAGATCTGAACAGAAAATTTCAAACACCAGTTCAAGAAGACAAAGTCAAGTGTTATAATGAAATGTGCAAAGACCTGGAGTTAGAAAACCAAAAGGGAAGAACATGCTTAGCATTTCTTTAGCTGAAATAACTGAAGAAAAAAATCAAACCTCAACTTGAAAGACTGAAGGATTCTATGGGTAAAACATTGAATGATGCAGAAAGCATCAAAAGATGGAAGGTATCTATAAAGTCACTGTACAAAAAAAAAAAAAAAGGCCCATGTCTAACCACTTTGAGAGGAAGCATATGACCAAGAACTAATGGTACTGAAGGAAGAAGTCCAAGTTGCACTGAAGGTATTGGCAAAAAATAAGGCTCTAGGAACTGATGGAATATAAAGTGCAATCTTTCAACAAACTGATGCAGTACTGGAGGCACTCACTAATCTATGCCAAGAAATTTGGCAAACAGCTACCTAGCCAAGTGACTGGAAGAGAGCCAGATTTGTGTCCATTCCAAAGAGGAGTGACCCAACAGAATGCAGAAATAATCTAATAATATCATTAATATCACATGCAACAGAAAATCGACAGAGAACCTTGAGAAACTCAAGCCAGATCCAGAAGAGGATGTGGAACTAGGGATATCATTGCTGATGTCAGATAGCTCGTATCTGGAAGCAGAGAATATCAGAAAGATTTTACTTGTACTTTATTGACTATGCCGAGGTTTTAACTGTGTGGATCCTGACAAGTTATGGATAATATTGCAAAGAATGAGTATTCTAGAACACTTAATTGTGCTCATGTGGACCCTGTACAAAGAGGCAGTTCTTTGAACTGAACAAGGAGACACTGAATGGTTTAAAATCAGCCAAGGTGTGTGTCAGGATTGCATTCTTTCACCATATTTATTCAATCTATATGCTGAGAAAATAACCCCATAAATTGAGTTATATGAAGAAGAACATGATGTCAGGATTGGAGGAAGACTCATTAACAATGTGGAATACGCAGATGATACAATCTTGCTTTCTGAAAGCAAAGAAGACACAAAATACTTACTGATGAAGATCAAAGACTACAGCTTTCAGTTTGGATTGCACCTCAATGTAAAGAAAACAAAAATTTTCACAACTGGACTAGTAACATCATGATAAATGGAGAAAAGATTAAAATTGTCAAAATTTTCATTTAGCTTGGATCTACAATCAACACTCATGGAAGCAGTGAAGAAATCAAACTGAAATATTGTATTAGGCAAATCTGCTGCACAAGACCTCTTTAAAGTTTTCAAGAGCAATGATATCAGTTTGAGGACTAAGGTGTGCCTGACCCAAGTCATGGTATTTTCAATTACCTCATATGCATGTGAAAGTTGGACAGTGAATAAGGACAATTAGAGAAGAATCACTGCATCTGAGTTATGGTGTGTGAGGAGAATATTAAAAGTGCCATGAACTACCAGAAGAACAAACAAATCTGTGTTGGAAGAAGTACAGCCAATATGCTACAAAAGCCAGGATGGAGAGACTCTTTGTCTCTCAAATTTTGGACATATCATCTGGAATGACAAGTCCTTGGAGGAAGACATCATGCCTTGAAAAGTAGAGCGTCGGTAGAAAAATGAAGACCCCCAACAAAATGGCTTGGCACAGTGGCAGCAGCAATGGACTGAAACGAAACAATTGTGAGGCTGGCGCAGGACTGGGCAGTGTTTTGTTCTGTTGTGCAGAGGGTTACTGTGAGTCAGAACCAACTGGACAGCATCTAACAACAGCAAGAAATTGTCATTGTTAGTTGACACCAAGTGTTGTCTTGCCCTGCACTGTCTTCATGATGGTTGGTGTGTTTGAGTCGATAATTACAGCTATTGTGTGGTTCCTTCCAACTTAGGGGGCTCATCTCCTAGCACTGTACTGGATAATGTTCTGGTTTGATCTATAAGGGTTTTCACTGACCAATTTTAAGAAACAGAGCACCAGGTCTTTCTTCCTCATCTGTTTTAGCGTCACTGAAACCTCTTCACACCGGTGGCTATGCCACCAGTATTTATTATTTATTATTTTTTAGCTTTACATTCATTCTATCATATATCATTTCATTGCCATGGCTCCAATCCCCTCCATACATCATCAACCAACCAAAGGGTATACCATACAAACCCGCCCCCTATGCTACCTCCCCCCATCCCCCACCTCCAGTCTTCAGCACACAGT
>NW_006408741.1:2680406-2689557 GCF_000296735.1 Chrysochloris asiatica
CACTGGTATGCCACCAGTATTTTTAAAACTGCTGGTTTAAAAAATACTTGTGGCATAGCTGCCAGTATCATAGTTACACGAAAGCCACCACAGGACAACAAACTGACAGGCAGGTGGTGGTAGAGTGAATTGTCCTGGCATAGGCATGCTTTGCTTTATTATGCTTCACTGATGCTACACTTTTGACAAATTGTACATTTGTGGCAACCCTTGATTGAGCAAATCTACCCATACAATATTTTCCTCAGCGTGTGCTTACTTCCTATCTCTGTGTCACATTTTGGCAATTCTTACAATATTTCAAACTTCTCATAATACTATTGCACATTTAATAGACTACAGTATAATATAAATATTGCTTTTTAAAATGTTTTTATTGTGAACTGAGTGATAGTTTACATGGGAGAACATCGGTTTTGCACTCATCGTTTCATTGCAATGATTACAATCTCTTCTGTGCATCATCGTTCATACAGTATTTGTGTCTATTCCCACTGGTTTTTTTTGTGGGGGGAGGTTGGTGGGCAGGGGGATGCACACAAAAACATTCAGGAATACATAATTATTTAAACAATCAAAGCCTGTAAGCTTGCCTCCTGGCCACCAGCACACAGTCTTTCTCTTTCCATGATTCTGGAGTCCTCAGCTGCTCTATCTCTCCATGTCCTCATCTCTGCCTCCATCTCTGGTGTTGCTGTCTCTCTGGATAAGGTCCCACATTCCGCTCATGCTCTTCTCCCTTGATGGTCCTAGGATCCTCTGTTCCTGGGCTCTAAGATGAACTACTCTCTCATTTTTTTTTTTTTTTTACAGTTTTGACAGTTGCGATTAGTCATGATAACAATTACTCACTATTGAATCAGAAGAATCTTATCCCCATCTCCTTTCACCAGACCCAACTAGTCAATATGAAAACTATTCCGTGGGTGTTCTGCCTGCCCCCACACACTCTGAAACTAAACTCCCTCTTGAAATCTTGTAAACCAGTCACTCGGGTCTTTATAGTGCCCCCATTTTAGGTAGCCAATGTCTAAGTTGCCTGTCCCTATCAACTCTATATACAGAGGAGATAGGATTGATACTAGATGTGAAGACACCTTCCCTCTCAGTTGGTATTTTGAGCTACTAAATTCATAAGTATAGGTCAAGTTCATCAAATTGTAATAATTTACACTTGTTTCCTTTATTTAAAAAAAAAATCTTTTTTTTTTTTAATCTTCCTCTAGTCGAGTTCTGATCATCAAGTCATTGAAGCTAGTTCGAATGGGTACTATCTACAAATTTGGACATTCTTGTGCTTCTCCCCTCAATTCATATCAGCTGGATGCTTCACTCTCAGCTCTAGCCCTCTGTAACTATGTCCTTGTCCGTGGGCTCAGGAGTTCCCAAGTCTCACCACACTTCGGACGAACCAGTCTTTTTTCTCTCTCGCTCATCTCCAGGTCAATGGGAGTCTATGGAACATAACTGAACTCAGCCCATACCTTCATCGCTGCCTTTCCCCCTCTTTCACTCACCAGTAGACCAACATGGTCACCAGCAAGCTTACATGCCTGCTCATGTGTTCCCTTTGAATTTCAGTCTTGGAAGGCGGTTTGTCCTGAAAGGATTTGATTGCTTGCTTTGATGACTCCCCAGCAAACAACTTGCTTGTTCTTGTAGTAGCCAATCAGACTGCCACTTTTGTTTTGTATTTTTCCTGCTGGTCTTTCTTTCAAGAAGTATCTTCTGTTCCTCTAACTGCTCCCTGCTGATCTGCTTGTCCTTTCAAGGAAGAATGTCCCACCACAGAATATTCCGTATGGGGCTCAGGATTCCACGTAAGGTCCTATAGGCTACAAAGCCTCTGCAGAAAGCCTACATAAATATAGCTTTTATATGTACTGGAAAGCCAAAAATTTCTTATGACTCACTTTATTGAGATATTTCCTTTATTGTGGTGGCCTAAAGCCAAATCCACAATATCTCTGAGGTATTCCTGTACTTGTCACTTTATTCTGATTTTAATGTGTTTTCATTTTACTGAGATACTGATGTTTTACTGATTTTCATTATAATATTTTTACTGTAAACGGTCTCAAAATCCTATTGAAAATTGTCATTAAGTGCCGTCAAGTTGGTTCCCCCCTGTATAGGGTTTCTTAGGTTTGTAAATCTTTGTGGGAGCAGAAAGCTCATTTTTCTCCCAAGGAGTGGCTGGTGGACTCAAACCACCAACTTTGTGTGGTTCACAGTCCAGTGCTTATCCTATGGTGTTATGGCGCTTCCCCTTTTGTAAACAGATTAGTGGAAATTATCAATTGACTATGACTAAAGGATTGTTGACATTTTACAATACCAGTCTGTTGTTGCTTTTTAAAAAATCCTTTCAAGTGTACCAAGGATCTGGCTAAAAGAACTAGATGGTGCTGCCACTCTGTCACTGCTGGCATGGAGTAACAAGCATGTCCCTGGGTGCTTGATTGTTGCTGGTTACTCCCTCGTTCTGATGGAGCACATCCTATGGTAGGATTCTAAGAAATCTGTTGTTGTTATTAGCTACCATTGAGTAGAGTCAGTCCCCTCGTACAGTGGAAAGGAATTCTGCCTAGACCTGTGATCGGCTGCAGATCAGACCATTGTGATCCACAGGGTTACATCAGCTGTTTATAGAAGTAGACCACCAGGCCTTTCTTCCTAATCTGTCTTAGAAATGCAGCATCCTTTCTGAGTACATTGTGGCTCAAGCATGACTTGTATAAGGTAAAGGACTCAACAGTGGTTTACTCAGTATGGACTAAAATGACAGAAACCAGAAAAATGATCTTATGTGTAATCAAACTCAAACTACTTTTTATTAGAAATTAGCAGACAGAACTGCACTTACTGCTATTAACACTACAGATTTCTCTGTATCTAACTAATCATTTTTATATAATAATAAATTCTTATTATGCACTTAGAATCTGCATAGCTAGGTTATGCACCAAGGGAAGTAAAGAGGAAGAAGTTCCTCTTGGGGTGTATTTTGGGTTAAACTTGGCTTCTGAGAAAGCCTGGCAGGAGTTAGAAGCTGCATACAAGCCCAAACTGCTTTTCTACTTTTTATTTCTATCAAGGTGAAACATAAGCATATTTCTTGATTTCGTCCTTCCCTCTTTCTTTTTGTGTCAAGTAAAAAGCTCTGGTAGCGTAGTGGTTATGAATCAGGTTGCGAACCTCAAGGTCAGCAGTTTGAAACTACCAGCTGTTCAGCGGGAGAAAGAGGAGGGTTTCGCTCCCGTAAAGATTTACAGCCTTGGAAACCCTGTACAAGGTTGCTAGAGTTGAAACCGACTCCACGGCACATCACAACAACAGCAGTGTTGAAAGTATGTTGCTATAGTACTGAACAAGCTTCCCCAGAGTTTCCAAACTAAGATGAACTAGAGAGAGAAGCCTGGCGATCTACTTCAGAAAATCCAGTGGATCACAGAAGAACATTGTTCAATCCGCAACCGATCATGGTGGGAGGAGAAGAGAGGGAGGCAAGCAGAGAACTGGGAGCCTGCACATGGGGTCACCATGATTCTTGGTGATGATTATTTAAAAGTTTATTACAAAAGCAGAAACAAAACATGAGTCATCTCCTGCACCCAATTCCCTGGGCACTTTCTACTCTCAAATATCCTTTGGATATTTACTTCCACATTCTTCAGTGTACGTATACCATTCCATCTTGATCAATCCAGACAGACATCATCTACTGTCTTCTCATTCTTATATAATATAGTTACACCATTTTTTGTAAGATCAGTCTTCAATATTTATACTATTAAGACCATGTCATTAGTCACTGCTGAGTCAAGTAATAAACTATGATTATATTTCCTTTCTTTTACAAGTTTTTATTTGTCCCAAAGCTAATAGTTGCCTCGTATTTAAATTTACTTAGTTTTGTTTGTACCTATCCTGGATTTCCCCACACCCCTTAATTCCACATGGTTAAACCCATCTGTCTGGTATTGTTTACAGAAGACTCTCTCTTGGTGCCCTGGGCTTTCAAAAACTAGATGAACTCTGCTCCCTTAACCTGATGCATATTTTTTCCTTGGACTTTCCTTTACCACCATCCTGGAAATTCCTTGTGCTTACTGTTGAAGCCCTGGTTTCTGAGGTTCCCTGTCTCCCTCATTCTTAATTGTTGTTGAGTACACCTTCATTCTGATGGAGCATGTCCTCCAGAGACTTTTGGAGAGAGTTGTTGTTAGCTGCCTTTGAGTAGAGTCATTACTCAAATCATGGTAAAACCCTAGACCAGAGTCATCTAGTTGCACATCGGACCATTGGCTGATTTTCAGCAGTAGATCACCAGGTCTCTCTTCCTAGTCTGTCTTAGTCTGAAGACCCCACTGAAATCTGTTCAGAAACATGCAAACTTCCCTTGCAGACAGGTGGTGGTTATGTATAAGGTGTATTGCTTCAAATAGAACCCGAGTCCTCTGCATGAAAGGTGAGAATGCTACCCATCACTGCCTTCTCCTGAGAAAGCATGCAGTACTGAGAGATGCAGGCTGTAGTCAGAAAGATGGAAACCCAAATACTCGTATCAGCTTTCCGACTGTTGAGGCTGTTTGGAGAAGGTGGCTTCTTGTCTGTGGGCCAAGGAAGCATCCTCCCATTGCACCCTAGAATTAAGTTCACCCACTCAGCTGTGCCAGGGAATGACAGCTTCCCCAAGTGGGTGAGAGTTGATGAAACACCTGCTTTCAGAGGCCAATAGTTCCCAAAGAGCAGAAGGAGAGAGGCGGAGGGTGGAGCCCAGTCCCTTCTCTCAAACTCTCTAATCAGATAAACCACTGCTCTGGGAAGGAGGCCATGCCTGGTGGGGTGGGGTGGGCCAGGCGATTCAGTCTACCTTAGTGGTTCTCAACTCTACATACACCTTTGAGTCAACTGAGAAGAGTCTAGACTGAGACCAGGGCATCAGCATTTTTGGAAAGCCCCTCAGATGATTCCAGGTGCAGCCAGTAAGAACTCAACCACAAGTCCAATGGAAGCAAGAAAAGTGGTTGACAGTATCTAATGGCTTCTTATAAAAACCCCATTGTTCTCAGCCCTTTTCCACAGAAAGTGGGACCTGCCCAGGTCTGTGCATGAAGAGCCTTGTCCACCTCTGTGCTTCCTCTTGCCACCATGTGTGTCGTCCCCACTTTATTAATCTGCTGTTGCTGGTAATTGGCTTGGAGTCAATTCCAACTCATGGTGTAGGAGAAAGAAACATTTCCTGTCCTGCACCATCTTCATGATTGTTGGTATGTTTGCATCTTTCAGCTCTATCTTTCAGTACTACATGAAGAACAGTGTTCTGTTGTGACCCATAAAATTGTCACTGGCTGATTTTCAGAAGTAGTTGTCCTCGTCTGTCTTTAGTATAAAAGTCCCACTGAAACCTGTCCACTTTGCTGGTATTTGAAATATTGAATGGTACAGCTTCCAGTCTCACTTCTGTCAGTCTGTTTTGTACTGAGGTAGTTTGCATGTTGCATGGATCATAACAAACTATGGATAACATTTTGAAGAATGGGAATTTCAGAACACTTAACTGTGCTCATGCAGAACTTGTACATAGAACAAGAGGAAATTGTTTGAATAAGACAAAGGGCTACTGCATGGTTTAAAATCAGGAAAGGTGCACTGCTGGGATGTATCTTTTCACCATACTTATTCAATCCGTGTGCTGAGCAAATAATCTGAGAAATTGAACTATAATGAAGAATGCAGTATCAGGATTGGAGAAAGACTCATCAACAACCTGCAATATGCAGATGACACAACCTTGCTTGTTGAAAATGAACAGAACGTGAAGCACTTGCTGATGAAGATCAAGGAATATGGCCTTCCATATGGATTATGACTTAATTCAAAGAAAAAACAATCCCCACAACTGGACCAATAAGCAATATAATTATAAATGGAGAAAAGATTGAAATCATCAAGGATATCATTTTACTTGGATCCACAATCAATGCTTATGGCAGTAGTAACCAAGAAACCAAAGATGTATTGTACTGGTCTGCAAAAGACTTCTTTAAAGTATTGAAGTGCAAAGATGTCTTTGAGGACTATGGTGCACCTGATCCATGCCATTGTTGTTGTTGTTAAGTGCCACCAAGTCAGTACAGACTCATAGCAACCCTCTGCACAACAGAACAAACACTGCCTAGTCCCAAGCCACAGTATTTTCAATCTCCTCATGCATATGAAAGCTGGACAAAGAAAAAAGAAGATTGTAGAAGATCAGTGCATTTTAATTATGGTATTAATGAAGAATATTCAAAGTCCCATGGACTGCCAGAAGAACAAACAACTCTGTCTTGGAAGAAGTAGGATGGGAAACTTCATTTCTCACACTTAGAACATGTTATCAGGAGGAAGCAGTCCTTGGAAAAGTAGAGAGTCAGCAAAAAAGAAGATTCTCAACCAGATGGATTAACACAGTGACTTCAACAATAGACTCAAACATAACAACAATTGTGAGGATGGTAGGATGACCAGGCCATGTTTTGTCCTGTTGTGCATAGTTCGCTAGTGTAGCTGACTCAATGGTACCTAACAATGATAACACAGCTTTCAGCATCACAGCTGACAGGTGATATAAGTCACCACAGTACAACAGTCTGACAGAGGGGTTCTGAACATTAATCATAGTTCAGTAAAAATATTTTCTCCCGATTTTATCTAGGGTTGAGATGTGTTTGTTTCTTGTTCTCTTTTACTTTGAGGAAAATAACAAAAGAACAACAAAAAGCTACATTTCGCCACTCTGCTCTCTCAATGTCAAACAACTGAGCAAAGATAAATAGCAAATTTATAAATTTCTTTTATCAAGTGTTTTTCTTAAAACTCTTTTAGAAATGATGCAATGAGAAAGCACATGGATCTTCTTCTTGTTGTTAGGTGCTGTTAAGTTGTTTCTGACTCAGCGATCCTATGCACCATCCTCACAATTGTTGTGAGCCCATTGCTACTCCCACTGTGTCAATCCATCTTGTTGGATATCTCTTCCTCTTTTTCACTGATCCTCCACATTACCAAGCATGATGTCCTTCTCCAGGGACTGGTCCCTCCTGATAACATGTCCACAGTATGAGAGATGAAGTCTCACCATCCTAGCTTCTAAGGAACATTCTTGCTTCTTCCAATATAGATTTGTCTGTTCTTGTGTCAGTCCATGGTACTTTGAATATTCTCCTCCAACACCATAACTCAAATGCATTCATTCCTCTAAGGTCATCTTTATTCATTGTCCAACTTCCACAAGCAGATGAAATGATTCAAAACAGCATGGCTTGTGCCAGGCACACCTTAGTCCTCAAATTGGCATCTTGCTCTTAAACACTTTGATGAGGTTGCTGTTGTTGCTATTAAATGCCATCAAGTCAGTTCTGATTCATAACAACCCTGTATAGGATTTCTGAGGAGCAGAGAGTAGGTTTGAATTGCTGACCTTATGGTTAGCTGCTCAGTGCTTATGGTACAATAGTGTCCAATCTCCTCATCTAACGTCACAAGGGGAAGGCGAGAGAATCAAGATCAACACCAGCCATGGCTGAGGTGGAGGATAAATCTGACACCTGCCGTCACTTCCACAGCACTCTACTTCTCTACTGGGTTTGACAATTCATTGCAATGAGAACATGGAACTCGCAGACCATACTCACAATTGCAGGGTTTATTATGGAAATGAGAGGCTACATATCAGGATCAGGATCGGGAAGTAGGTAGGCAGAGTCTATCTTCTTCAGTGCAGGACAGCTCTCTCAGCTCCTCTCAGCCCCTCAGGGCAAGCCTTCTCTCAGCCCTTGACCCTTGTTCAGGCCTTGCCTCTTAGCCCAGAGGCACCCCATTCTAACAGGAAGCCTCCTGCCCAGAGATGTTCAGCTCTCTTACTCCATGGTTGGCATGTCCACTGTAGCTGCCTCTGTTAGTGTGCTGGAAAGCCCAGCACTGGTCTTCTGGTTCTACTGTTGCTGTTTTTCTGCTGTGCTACTCACCATCCTGAGTGTTACAGCTCTTTCTCTGTCTCTGGGACCTAACGGGTTCTCAGTGCAGGGATCCAGGGTCCAAATAATGCACTACTTGTTCTTCTTTCATGGTGGTCGTGAGATCCCCTCTCCTAGCCTGGGATGACTTATTTTAAGCCTAGTGAGATGGCAAAACTGACCAATTCCCTTGTTAGAGTGCTTTGCACTTTATTTTCAAGGTTCCACCCCTGCAGGCGTTCCAAGCACCTTATTTGCATTATTAGCAAGATTATCCAATCCACTTCTAGTTTTGGGGGTGGCAGAGCAGTCAGGTAGGACAGGATCTGTGGGGGAGGGGCTGAAAACCCAAAGAAGCTGCTCTCACGGAATAGCACCAGAGCTCTGGATCTAGCATAAGGTTCAGGGTGTCAGTTTCCTGCAACTGCCAGTGGAAAAATCACGGTATAAAGGAAACTATTTCAATTTAGGAATCAGTCAAGATACCATGGGATTCCCTCTGTGGCCATCCAACCTGGGCGGAGGCCAGAGGACGGGGCTACAGCCAGACCGGCACAGGGAACGAGCGGCACTGGCACTAAAAGTGGCTCAGTGACATTTGAAAAAGGTGGTGTGGGGGGATTCTACACATTTTTTCCTCCTCTTCCCTATTGCGCCTTCTTTGCCCAGCCCAGACGCCTTCAGGCATATGGGTGCGCACCCCCAAAAAAGTCCAGCATTGAGACCACAGCTTTCCCACCACATAGAGAGAAAGAGCCCCATCCGTCCAAGGGCAAATTCTTTGGCTGCTGCTTTTGACTTCTGCCTGTGGGTCCCAGCCCTAAAGTTAACTTATGTGAGACCCTTTACTCCTGCCTATCTGTCAGGGACCTGCCTTGACAGGGAAGTTTGGTTCACGAAGTAGGGAGATCTGGCGGTGAAAGAGATAGAGAAAGAATATACACAAAGATGCGATGAGAGACAAAGAGACACCCCCGAGACCAGAGTGGATGCAAAACTGGCAGGCAGACCATGGATTGCAGGCATCATGGCCCTGCAGGCAGTAATGCATGCAGGATTCAATCTGCATCCGTCTTTTATTTCAGGGAGGGATTTTACACAAAGGAAGAAGGGGATTATTAAGACAGGGTACAGAAATGAAATGTGAT
>NW_006408741.1:2700012-2703957 GCF_000296735.1 Chrysochloris asiatica
TGTAATCATCGCAATGAAACAAAATATGATAGGATGAATGTAAAACTGATATTCTCCCATGTAAACCCACATAATTCAGAATTTTTTAAAAAGATAATCCAATCCCCTTGATGGGCCACAAGCACCTTATTTGCATAGTCTCACCCAATAATTTTGTGGGAGGTGGAAGACCAGGCAGAGCTAAAAAGATCATATTAAGTAATCCACTGTACTGTAGGAGGCATACTCCAGATTCTAGGTTCTAGATTCTAATCTTTTAGATTTTAGAGCCATGAACTTGAGGTAGACCACACCCTCCTCTAGACACACATTGTATCTAATCTGTCTTCCAGTGCTTTCTGTATGCACATGCACAGAAATGTCTCCAGTATTGGCAAGAACTTCTACATAAAGAAAATAAGAGCAAAGGGGTATCTAGATTCAAGGAAGTAAAGGGCAGTTGGAGAAAGATAAAACAACTTAAGAGCAGTAAGAAATGAAGAGAGAAAGAGACAAAGTCTCAAAGAAACAAGAGAAATCTTCCAGGGGCATGATGGAAGACATTAGTGCTCTGGAGGCTGCAGACAAGACCGTAGTCTAGAGCACAAATACAAATAAACTAGAATTCATAGCACTAAGTCTATGGATTGAGGCCAGTTTGATGTCACAGGTCTGGGAGAGCTTTCTAGGCTCTGGGATATCAATAACAACTGTCTCCAAAAAGCTCAATATCTGCCCTGTGTGAATTAATAATCTTGTGTATGTCTGAACTCTTGTAAACTTACAACCACCCTTATGAAGCATAGCTGCCTTCATGAAGATGCTTGTGGAAGCATTTCCCTTTGACAATTCATCCGAGGAGGGTTATAGGAAGAGTACATTTCTGAATCTGAAACCACAAGAAGATTTAAGTCTGAGCGTTGGCAGTCTGGTCAGAGAACCCGCCACCATGGAATCCAGGGTTCTTTGTGGTCCAACATAATAGCTACCTATTAAGTTTGCCTTCTGTGTAAACTGTGCAATTTCTATTTAGAAAAGGGAAAGCTATCATCCATCACGAGCCTTTATAAAGAACTCCTTTAAACTTGATCTGATTTCATAATTGTTCAGCTGAGCTTGGTTTTCAGAGCACTGTGCAATATGGACCAGTAGAATCAAATGGCAATAATATAGAATCAAGTCAAAAATATCTTGCTGTTTTTCTCGAAAATCATAATGAAACAAACCCAAATTCAAGGTTTGCTAAAAACAATACAAAACAAAAAGACCGTGTAGGTTATGTAGTGGTTTTAGTTTAGTTCTTCATTTAGAGAGGTGTCACCCAACATTCTTACACCCACGCCCATCCTCCGTGATGACTGACGCTCAAAATGCTGATTCTGAGCCATTGTACTGTCCTGAATTATAATCCATGATTAAATCATTTTTACTAGGATATAAAAAAAGTGTACTTAAAATATTTTCTTGTCTTTGATATTTTGCTGCCGTTAAACCATGTCAACATTATGAGTTGAAATCAACTCAAGGGCACCTAAAAGCAATATCACATGAAGAAGAGAAATATAGTGTTTAATTTGCTTTAGTTACATTATATACAAATTTTTAAGTCATATCTTTTATGATACATGTAGGTTTTAATACAAAGCTAAATGTATACACCATGGAGACTGAAGAAACCCCTGAAACTATAAAGATCATCTTTAAACTTAAACCCAAAATACCCCTTAAAGTCTTTTTAAGACTAAACAATAGATTACCTTACCTAATAAAGAATGTCTACCTTGAGCATTGTGCTCTTTTAAGAACTATCTTTTGGGGATCAAATTCACAAGAGCAACTTGACAGATTAGATAGGAAACTAAAAGATCAGAGAGTTCATGTTCATTTGGAGAAGTTGAGTGAGAATGGGTGTACAACTTAAAGAATGCAATCAATGTTGTTGAACTGTACTTGTCAGAATGGTTAAGTTGGTGTAGATTCTGCTGCATATATGCTCAATAACAACAACAAATAAACTTTTTTTTTTAATAAAGATTTTTAAAAGTTAAGTAGATATTTTGGCATCAAAAATAGAAATGTGTGCTGTGAATTGTTTTTTAATCTTTGCATTTTGTTTTCTAAATCACTGAGGTTTTTTTTGTTTTTTTTTTTGCTTGTTTAGTTTTGTTTTTTCTTTTCACTGTGATTTAATTGAAAGCATACAGAGCAGTTTGGTTTTCCTTCAACAATTCACACACAATGTTTCATTATATTGATTACAATCCACATAATGTAACAACACTCTTTAAACTTCCTCCCTGAGTTTACTGTTTCCATTTGTCCTTCTTTCCTACCTTCTGAGATTTGTCCCTGAGAAAATGCTGCCCTTTTGGTTTCATGTTGTTCTAAAGAGTGCATACCTCTCTGTTCACTTGATTTTAGATCTGTATACCGTTTCTCTGAAAGGTGAGCTATGGGAGCAAGTTCAATTCCAGGCCTGAAGGGTATCAATCTCTGGGGTTCCACCAGTCTCTATTAGACCAGTAAACATGATCTGTTTTTTTGTTTGTTTTTAAATAATTTTGGGGGTTTTTCCCCACATTTTCCTCCCATCTATGCTAGAGCTTCTACTGTTATCTCTTTCAAGGTGGTAGTCAGACACCATCTAGTTCTTCTAATCTCAAGATCGAGGAGGCTGAGGTTTGCTAGCCCATTAGTCTAGTAGACTAATGGTTTCTATGAGTCTTTGATTTTTCTTTGCTTTGGATACAGAGAAACCAATGGTTGCACCTTAGATGGTCACTCACAAGCTTTTAAGACTAGTTGTTGTTGTTAAGTGCCGTGGAGTCGGTTCCGACTCATAGCGACCCTGTACAGGGTTTCCAAGGCTATAAATCTTTGCGGGAGCAGAAAGCCTCATCTTTCTCCCATGGAGCGGCTGGTAGTTTCGAACTGCTGACCCTGAGGTTCGCAGCCCGATTCATAACCACTATGCTATCAGAGCTCCTTACTACTTACCAAATAGGATGTAGAACACTGTTCTTTGTGGTGGACTATACTATGAAAATTGACCTTAATGTCCAAAGAAGACTTTCAAGCATTCAACATAAAGAAATGCTTACAATCATTAGCAAATCAAAGCAGCAATGAGATGTATCTTACTCCAGCATTAGTAGCAAAATTTGAAAAACAGAAAACAGCAAGTGCTGGTGAGTGTGTGGAGGGACTGGAACCCTCAGACACTGCTGGCAGGGCTGGAAAATGGTAGAAAATGGTGTGGTGCTTCCTCAAAAAGTTAGAAATAAAAATACCATATGATCTAGAATTCTAATACTAGGTACATATCCTACAAAGAGTAAGAGCCATGACATGAACAGATAGATGCACTCCCATGTTTACTGAAGTACTATTCACAATAGCAAAAAGATGGGAACATTCTAAGTTCCCATCAACAGGTGAAAGAATAAACAAACACAGCAGTACATACACACAGTGGAATACTACACACAACATTAAAGGATAATGATGAATCTGTTAAACACCTCCTAACATGGATGAACCTGGAAGACATTATGCAGAGTGAAATCAGTCGATCACAAAAGGACAAATAGTGCTTTTTAAAAATATTTTTTCAAAAATATATTGCTATTACAATACACAAGAAGGGGGAGGGGAATGGAAGAACAAGTCTGATGGGAGAACAGTCAAGCAGGTTTGCATGGGCTAAGTGGGTCAGAGGTAAATGATGATGTATGTACAACCTTGGAACAACAGGGATCCAGGATATAGGGATTGAGGCATGGTTTGAATGGGTAAAATAGGAGAATAATGTTAAGATGCTGGCTGTCTTTTGAATCTTTGTTTCCCTTGCCTACCAATGTAAAATAGACACTTGAGGGGGAGAAAAGGGAATAGCCAGAAACATCACAATAGAAAACTTCTAAGTCTGTCTTCAGCCTATAACTGATTGGAATACCTTAAAGGGGG
>NW_006408741.1:2707007-2711717 GCF_000296735.1 Chrysochloris asiatica
GTGCTGATTCTATAGTGTCACACCAGGAGTACTCATAAAGAAGCACTGGTGGTGCAACAGTTAAGTGCTCAGATGCTAATCGAAAGTTTGGCAGTTTGAACTCACCCAGAGGTTCTATGGGAGAAAAAGTCTGGCAATCTGCTTTTGTAAAATTACAGGCAAGAACCCCTATGGGGCAGTCCTTCTCTGTCCCATGGGATCATCATAAATAAGAACGGACTCGACTAACAACAGCTGCTCGTAGAAGTTACCAGAAGATTCACTGACCGAGGGATGGAGTTGTTAGCAGCCTCAGATGTCCACTAACCATCCAGGGGGGTGTTTCAAAACACCACTTTGAAGTTAAAAGAATTTGAATAATTGTTTTATTTTTCTTAAATAGAAATTGAAGCAGACATTTTTCTGCCATTAGTGATATGAGCTCTCTGGTCCACCATGACAAACTTCATTTCCATCCAAATCCCCTTTTGACTAATATCCTGGGTCCCCAAATTGAGCAACACATAGCAAAACCATCATCTTGTATAGTTGCCGACCCTTCCCCAGCCCCTGCTCCAGTCACATGTACTGAACAAGGAAAGCAGTAATTCCTGTGACCAGAGAGAATCAATTAGCCTTGCTGTACTTCGGCCAAGATGAACTAAGCCTGTCCATCCCCAGAGGAGTTGGTCAGTCAACAGCTGTAGAAACATACGTTCCTGTGCTTCAAAATGCAAATGACCATATTTCCCTGACCCTCAGTGTTCTCTGAAACATTCCCCACCAGTGACTATAAAGCTGCTTTTGGAATGTGGTAGGTTGAGAAATTAAACACAAATACCAATCTGGTCATTAGTGGTATTTGTTTATAAAACTTGATTTTAGAAAATGAATTATTTATTCCTTTATATCCAAGGTTTCAGACCTATTTATTTTAAGTCTGTACGGTTTTTGTTTTGTTGGTTCTTTTGGTTTTTAGTTTGGTTTTTTTTTTGTTGTTGTTTGTTTTTCATATAAAGAGGAAGCTGACCGTGCTCCTCACTTTAATGAAGGTGACTTGCCTGAACTACCTGCTACTGTGGATAGTTGTCAGGTTTCCTTTGCCCTATCTCCATTCTCCCTTCCTGGGTTTCTTCTTACAAAACTACCTCTTTCTTTGGAACAGTTTGCTGGAATAGTAAATCCAAGTGTTTGCCACTCACTAAGGATGTGGAAAAGGATTTAGCTTCTAGTTTTCTGGATCTGCCTTATTTCCATCCCATTTCCAAACCCAGTGCCTCAACCTCCCACTCATTCTACCAGTTCTGAGACCCTTCCAATACATTCAGTTTTGTTGGAATTAAAGTCTAATTTATATAACAGGAACATCCCTGTCAGCTCTGATCTGGCTCCCTGAGAAGAGGCCTGTTTTATCTCAACAATATTCTTCTGTCAAAACACATGTAGGTCTGGTAGATGTAAACCAGGGGCTTTGGCCCATAAATGTAATTACAGGAATCCATGAGTTCTTTATAAAACATTATAATTGTTTTCTTTTTCCTGAATATCTTCAAAGGATTAATATAATCCTGTGATGGTGTGACATCATGCTCCTCACACAAACTCAGCATAAAGAATCCACATAGAATGGTGTTGATTCTGAGTCAGAAGTGGACAACTTCAAGTAAATAGACTTCTCAGAACATCAGGAATCAGGTGGCAGACATGCACATCATGGAAACCCAGGTGCTGACACTGATTTCTCTTTCCTGATGGGATAGTGGCCTTACTTCAGTGGCTGTTTGGTTCAAGAAACAGGAAAAACCAAAGTTAATAAGAATTCTCTTGAACAAAAGTCACAGATTGCTAGAGCAGATTTTTGTTCTAGAATCATGGTAACAAGCCTACAGAGAACAAAAGTTCAAGGCAATAGCAAAAGTTGAGTTTTCTCCATCTAGTTGAGTGGCCCTATTAGGAAATCCATGGGGGAATCTACTTTTAGTCTCTGGGAAGCTACACTGAGATGTGAAATACATGGCATCTGCTTCCACCCTAGGATAGTTCCTGGCATATAAATTGTTGTTGTTAGGTGTCATCGAGTCGGTACCAACACATAGCAACCTTATTTATGCATAGCAGAACGAAACTCTGCCCGATCCTGGGCCAACCTCACTATCGTTGCCACACTTGAGTCCATTGATGCTGCCACTTGGCCAATCCATCTCACTGGGGGTCTTCCTTTTTATCTCTGACCCTCCACCTTACCAAACATGATATCCTTATCCAGCAACTGGTCCCTCCTGACAATATGTCAAAGTATGAGAGACAAAGTTTAGCCATCCTGGCCTCCAAGGAGCACTCTGGCTGTACTTCTTCCAACACAGATTTGATTGTTCTTCTGGAAGCCCATGGTACTTTCCATATTCTCCTCCAACACCATGACTCAAATGCATCAATTCTTCTATGGTCTTCCTTATTCACTGTCCAACTTTCATATGCATATGAGATTATTAAAAATATCATGGCTTGGGTGAGGTTCACCTTAGTCCTCAAACTGACGTCTTTGCTCTTTAACACTTACAGGAAGTTTTGTGCAGCAAATTTGCCTAATGCAATATGGCATTTGATTTCTTGAATGTTGCTTTCATAAGTGTTGATGGTAGATCCAAACAAAATGAAATCTTTTACAACTTCAATCTTTTCTCCATTGATAACAATGTTGTTTATTGGTCCAGTGGTGAGGATTTTTTTTTTTTTTTCCTTTACATTGAGGTGCAATCCATACTGAAGGCTGTGGTCTTTGATCTTCATCAGTAAGTATTTTAAGTCCTCTTCACTTTCAGAAAGCAATGTTGTATTATCTGCATATCACAGGTTGTGAATGAGTCTTCTTCCAATCCTGATGCCACCTTCGTCTTCATATAATCCATCTTCGCGGATTATTTGTTCAGCATACAGATTGAATAAGTATGGTGGAAGAACACAGCCCTGGCACACACCTTTCCTGATTTTAAACCATTCAGTGTCCTCTTGTTCTGTCCTAACCACTGCCTCTTGGTCATGTACAGGCTCCTCATAAGCACAATCAAGTGTTCTAGAATATCCATTCTTTGAAATTTTAATCATAGCTTGTAATGATCCCCACAGTTGGAACCTTTGCATAGTCTATAGCATACAAGTAAACATCTTGAAGAAATAGCTAATACTAGGGCTAAGACAGGGACAATAAAGGATGTGTTTTTGCATCCTGTAATGTAGTCCTGGTGTGACACTGTAGGAAAACACTAGATTGCTAACCACAAGGTTGGTAGTTCAAACTCACCAGCTGCTCCTTGGAAATCCTCAACCAACTTGATGGCACTTAACAACAATGATGACAAACATCTTTCTGGTATTCTCTGCTTTCAGACAAGATGCATCTGACATCAGCAATGAAATCCCTAGATCCACATCCTCTTCTATATTCTGCTTGCCTTTCTGGCAGTTCCCAGTCAGTGTACTGTTGCCACTGTTTTTTAATTATCTTCACCAAAAATTTCCTTGCATGTGATATTAATAATATTGTTCAATGATTTCTGCATTCCATTGTGTCACCTCTCTTTGGAATGGGCACAAATATGAATCTCTTCCAATCATTTGGTCAGGGAGCTGTCTTCCAAATTTCTTGGCATAGATAGTGAATACCTCCAGTGCTGCATCTGTTTGTTGAAAGATTTCAATTTGTATTTTATCAGTTCCTGGTTCCTTGTTTTTCACCAATGCCTTCAGTGCCACTTGGACTTCTTCCTTCAGTACCACTTGCTCTTGATCATATGCTACCTCTTGTAATAGTTGAACATCAACCATTTCTTTTTAGTACACTGACTGTATACCATCCATCTTCTTTTGATGCCTTCTGCATCATTCAATATATTTCCCATAGAATCCTTCAATATTGTGGATCGAGGCTTGAATTTTTCTTCAGTTCTTTCAGCTACAGAAATGCTGAGTGTGTTCTTCCTTTTTGGTTTTTATAACTCCAGGTGTTTGCACATTTCATTATAATACTCTTGAGCTGCTCTTTGAAATTTTCTGTTCAGATCTTCAACTTCCTCATTTTTTCTATTTACTTTAGCATGTGCCTACACTAGAGAGCAAATGTCAGAGTCTCTTCTAACATCCATTTTGGTCTTTTCTTTCTTTCCTGTCTTTGTAATGACCTTTTTCTTTTTATGTTTTTATTGTGAATTATGTTATAGTTTACATAGGAGAACATTAGCTTTACAGTCATCCTATCAAATTTCGTTTCATTGCAAATTACAATCCTCTCCATGCATCATCAAACAACCAAAGGGTACAACCTGCAAGCCTGCCCCCTGGCCGTCAACACACAGACCCTCTCCCTCCCTGGGTCCAGAGTCCCCAGCTGCTCCATCTCTCCACTTCATCGTCTCTGCCTCCATCTCTGGAGACACTGCTTCTCTGGATAGGGTCCCACACTACACTCTTCTTCCATGATGGCCCCAGGGACCTCCGCTCCTGAACTGCAAAATCAAACACTTCCTCCTTTTGTTACAAAACGTTTACCTTTATGCTTCCAACACTTATAGTCAGTCCTGATAGCAATTACTCACTATTGATCCACAAAAGTCTTGTCCCCATCTCCTTTTATCAGCTTTGTCCAGACAGGTTGGAAACCACTCAGTGGAGGTTCTACCTTCCCCCGCACCCTCTGGATCTAGGCTCCTTCTTGAAAGCTTGTAAGCCAGTCAC
>NW_006408741.1:2714997-2716049 GCF_000296735.1 Chrysochloris asiatica
TATGGTGTTGGAGGAGAATACTAAAAGTGCCATGGGCTGCCAAAAAACCCAATAGATCTGTTTTGGAAGTGCAGCCAGGGTGCTTCTTAGAGGCCAGGATGGCCAAACTTCATCTCTCATACTTTGGACATATTGTCGGGAGGGGACATTCGTTGGAGAGGGATATCATGCTTGGTATGATGGAGGGTCAGAGAGATAAAGGAAGACCCCCAACGAGATGGATTGGCCAAGTGGCAGCATCAATGGACTCAAGCGTGGCAACAGTAGTGAGGTTGGCCAGGATCGGGCAGTGTTTCATTCTGCTGTGCATAGGGTTGCTATGAGTCGGTACCAATTTGATGACACCTAACAACAACACTTTACCAAGCATAATGTTCTTCTCCAGGGTTTGGTCCTTCCTGGCATGTCCAAAGTACAAGAGATGAAGTCTTGCCATCCTCAGTACTAAGGAGCATTCTGGCTGTTCTTCTTCCAACACAGATTTGTTTGTTCTTCTGGCAGTCCATGGTACTTTCAATATTGTTCTCCAACACCATAATTCAAATACATTGATTCTTCTACAGTCTTATTAATTGTTCAACTTTCACATGCACATGAGGCAACTGCAAATGCTATGACTTGGGTCAAAAGCACCTTAATCCGCATACTATCATTGCTCTCTAACACTCTAAAGACGTCTTTTGCAATAGATTTGCCTAATGCCATATGATGTTTGATTTCTTGACTGCTGCTTCCACGAGCATTGATTGAGAATCCAATCAAAATAAAGTTTTTGACAACTTCAATCTTTTCTCCATTTATCATGGTGTTATTTATTGGTCCAGCTGAAGTGCAACCCATACGGAAGACTGTGGTCTTTGAACTTCATCAGTAAGTATTTCAATTCTTCACTTCCAGCAAGCAAGGTTGTGTTATCTACATATCACAGACTGTTAATGAGTTTTCCTGCAATCCTGATATCCACTCTTCTTTGGATTATTTGATCAGCATACAGATTGAATAAGTATGGTTAAAGAAGATAACCCTGGCATACACCTTTCGTGGTTTTAAAC
>NW_006408741.1:2716621-2717237 GCF_000296735.1 Chrysochloris asiatica
TCTTCCTTCAATACCATCAGTTCTTGATCATATGCAATCTCTTGAAATGATTGAACATCATCCAACTCTTTTTGGTAGTGTGACTCTGTATATTCTATATTCCTCCCATCTTCTTTTGTTGCTTCCTGCATCATTCATTATATTGCCTATGGAATTATTCTGGGTTAGAAGTAACCAAAGGGGCATTCTCATGAGATTTGGCATTCACTCTAGTGAAGTAGAAGCCCCTGCTCTCTGAAGGTTGTTATAATCCCATGTATGACAGATAGACAAGGAGCTGTCACTGAGTCCTGCTTAACCTCCCTATTCACATCAATTCCTCTTTCTGATCACTTGCTCTGGTAGCCAATAGTGACTCTCAGCCAATTCCCAAGCACTTGTCTGTGGACTCAGAAACATCACGGCAGCCTTCTTCCCAAGCTCCAATCTGTGGTCTTGCCTCAGCTGCTCAGATTGACTGCCTGGGACCCCTCACAGCCTGTTGCTTGTTTCGGACCTTCACTTTCCCTGCTGCTCACATAGCTGCATATGTTCTTTGTTGTTAAGTGCCATCAAGTCAGTTCTGACTCTTAACGACCCTGTATAGAGTTTCCAAGAAATGGCTGGTAGGTTTGAA
>NW_006408741.1:2717397-2718933 GCF_000296735.1 Chrysochloris asiatica
CAGCTGTATGAATTCTGACTGAGACAGTGATGTCCAAGGATTGCTGTTGAGTTGTTAGAAAAAGAAAAAGTCTTCATCTGATATAGAAACATACTGAAATAATTTTGGGCTGCAAATCTTTACAGAAGCAGACTGTAAAGATTCACATCCTTTATCCACAAAATATCTAGTGGGTTTGAATCATAGTCGTTTTGGATAGCATACAAGTACTTTAACATCTGTGACTAACTGACCACATTTAAGATAAGGGGAAGGGAAAGAGAAGAACTTGAAAAGTCTTCAATTCTTCTTGAGTATGTGATTTTAAAAGAGAGGCAAAGTAAATGAACAACAAAGTTGTTGATGTTTAGTGCTGTCAAGTTAGTTCCGACTCTTAGTGACCCTGTATAGGATTTCTGAGGAACAGAAAGACTCGTCTGTCTCCCATGGAGCAGTTGGTGGGCTCAAACTGCTGACCTTGTGATTCAGAATCCAGTGTTTATTCTACAGAGCCACCAAAAGGGATAAGAAAAAATAAGACCATTTCATCTCAATATTACTTTTAACTGTTTAAAAGAATTATGGACTACCAAAAGAACAAACCAATCTGTGTTGAAAGAAGTACAAACAGAATGCTTCTTAGAAGCCAGAATGGTGATATTTCATCTCTCATACTTCAGATATATTATCAGGAGGGACTAGTTTCTGGAGAAGGACACCAGGCATGGTAAACTGGAGGGTCAGTGAAAAAGAGGAAGACCCCCAATGAGATTGGCACAGTGGCAGCAGCAGTGGGGCCAAGCAAAACAACAATTATAAGGCTGGCAGAGGACTGGGCATTGTTTTGTTCTGTTCTGCATTGGGTTGATATGAGTCAGAATTGCTTGATGGTACCTAACAACAACAAATGTCTTATCACATGTGTGAGCTGGTCTTGGTGTTCTTATAAATAAGCTAAACTAACCTATGACCTTGGAATTCTAAGGTATTATGAACGCACTGAATTTTTGATATCTGAAAAATGATATCTGGAAGACCAGATTTCAGATCTCAGGATGTTCTTTTAAGAGGCATCTTCTAGGCTGGAGTCTTTGAGTGGTGCAGATGATTAATGCATTTGACTGCTAACTGAAAGATTGGAAGTTCAAGTTCACCCAGAGGAGCCTTGGAAGGAAGGCATGGCCATCTACCTCTGAACAAACCAGCCATTAAAAACCCTGTGCGGGAGAGAAACTCACCTTGTGGCCCAATTTTCAGCCAAGCAGTGGATATAGGTTTATAGTGGGGAACAACAACACTGGAAAGGTAAGCTCACCATGGAAGGGTCAGTCATTCAAGATCAAAAGAGCAGTATTTTCCTAAGGACAAAGTTGAGAAGGGATGGGAAAATGAGTGGAGATGCAAATAGGAAAGGCAGGGTGGAAGTGGGATAACTGTTTTTGCACGGAAGGGATTGTAATCATTGAGATGAAACTGAGTGTATGATTTGTTGAATGTAGGACTGATAAGCTTGTCTGTAAACCTTCACTCAATTCACAATAAAAAGTTAAAAAATTT
>NW_006408741.1:2719728-2720983 GCF_000296735.1 Chrysochloris asiatica
ACAGAAGGTGGCCTGGCAGAGCAAAGTCACACAGACAATGTGAAAGGTGTAATTCTTTCTTTTTGCCTCGTGTGCCTGGTGACCAGAGGTGTGACCAGCTCTCACTCTCATCTACCCCCAGCACAGGTCCTGCTCTCCTAGAGTTTGGAGTCACATGGTTGGGAACCATGCCAGTGTGAGGTGGGGGCCAACGATGCCACTTTAGTGTATCGTTTTGAATACACTAAATGTAGAGAACACTGAAGCCCATAGGAACTCCATCTAGGGCAGGAACTCTGCTGTCACATTCTTTCCACACCCACCTCCTGAAATCTTTTGCTTGCAAGAGCCCATCCCCCACCCAGAGTTTTCTCCTCTCTGGGTCCAACAGCCATGCTGCTTTTTTGTTTCTGTCTGAGTTTTTTTTTCCCTTTGGTGTTGTTATTTTGCCTCCTTTTCCTCTGTCTCTCATTTCCCCTCCCCCCACCTTTGATCTACCTTTCCTACACTCTACTCCCTTTTCATCTTCCCTCTCCCTGGGTTTTCTAAGAGTTATTTTTATTGTTATTTCTTTCTTTTATTTTATTTTCTATAATTCCATTTTCCTGCCCCCTCTTTTTTGTTATTATATTCATTTTCTTCTGATCCCTGCCTGTTTTTAATTCTTTTTTCTCCTTTATTATTTTCTCTTTTCATTGGTGTTTGCTTGCTTGTTTATTCTGTTTTGCATCCTGGTGTGTGTGTGTGTGGTAGTGGGGATGGGGGAAATACACCTCTTTCCCAACAAACAGGAGATAGTAACTGTGTCCATACAGCCCAGCCACAACTGTACCCTCTGCAGTTCCAGCCACTGAGAAAGAGCCAATAGAAGCTGCTAAACCACCTGATCAATGATAGATAGCAGCCAGCACCAGCCAAACCCAGCCTAAACTGAGATGCATCAATGGCAAACAGAGAATGGTGTACAGGCTTCCATTCTCCAAATGCATCCACAGAAGACCGTTGGTGAGAGCCTAAGAACACATCAACATATAATAATCAATTCAATACAAACAGGAAAATACCACTATGTCCCAGAAACAGGAGACAATTTTAGCTCACATGAAGAAACACATGTACCCATTTGACCTATCCTCAAACTCAACTAGAGGAAGATTTTCTTTTTAATAAAGGCAATGAGGGTAAATTGTTACAATTTGATGAATTTGACTTATATTCATGGAGGTGGTAGTGGTGGTGGTGGTTATGTGCCGTGGAGTTGATTCTGACTCACAGC
>NW_006408741.1:2723433-2724595 GCF_000296735.1 Chrysochloris asiatica
AGTCCAGTACATTAACCCACAGCACTACACTAGAGATACCAATTTATTATGAAGTTAACTACAAAGCAAAAAGAAGGAACAGTATAGATACAGAACTTCCAAATGATGAGGAAGTCAAATAGATTTCAAGATACAACAGATTTTATATTTATATTTTTTTAGACTTGAAGGCAAAAAAAAAAAAAAAATAGCATAAGAACAAAGGAGGACATTATCTCATGATTAAGGGGTCAACTGAACAAGAGGACACAACCATGATAAGAGGACAATACCTGTTCCCCCAAAGAAAGAGCCTCAAAATACATAAATCAAAAAATAAAATTGAAGAAAAGAAATGGGCAACTCTACAATAATAGTAAGAGATTTTAATATACCATTTTTGATAAAGGACAGAACTAGAAAGAAATTCCACAAAGACAAAGAAGAAGTAACCAACATAGTCAATCAACTTGACCTCATAGAAATACACAGAACACTCAACCCCACAACAGCACAATACACATTCTTTTCTAGTGCAGATGGAACATTCTCCAGAACATACCATATGTTAGACTACAAAGCAAACCTCAATAAATTTTAAAACATCAAAATATTACAAAGCATATTTTCAGGTCACAATGCTATAAAATTATTGCTGTTGTTGTTTGGTGCCCTCGAGTCAATTCCAACCCACAGCGACCTTATGCACACCGAACAAAACATTGCCTACTCCTGCGAAAACCTCAAAATTATTGTTACACTTGAGCCCATTGCTGCTGCCACTGTGCCAATCCATCTCATTGGTAGTCTTCCTCTTTTTTGCTGCCCTCCTCTTTACCAAGCATGATGTCCTTCTCCAAGGCCTTTTCCATCCTGGTAATATATCCTAAGTATGAAAGACAAATGTGCACCATCCTGGCTTCTAAACAGAATTTTGGCTATGCTTCCTCCAACACAAATTTGTTTGTTATTTTGGCATTTCATGGTACTTGCAATATTCTTCTCCAAAACTGTAACTCAAATGCATCAATTCTACTACAGTCTCCCTTATTTACTGTCCAACTTTCACATCCATATGAGGCCATTAAAAATACCATGGTTTGTGTCAGGCACACCTTTTCAAGACTTTGTTTGCAGCAGATTTGCCTAATGCAATATGTCATTTGATTTCTGGAATGCTGCT
>NW_006408741.1:2733644-2734327 GCF_000296735.1 Chrysochloris asiatica
GCGTGTTCTTCCCTTTTGGCTTTCAAAGTCCAGATCTTTGCCCATTTCATTATAATATTTGATTTTGTCTTCTTGAGCCTCCCTTTGAAATTTCTAACCCTTTTGCCTCATCATTTCTGTGCTGGAGAAATCAAGTTTCAAAGTCTGTTCTGATATTCATTTTGATCTTTTCCTTCTTTCTTGTCTTTTTAATTACCTTTTGCTTTCTTCCTGTGTGATGCTTTTTATGTCATCCCACAACTCTTTTGGTCTTCAGTAATTGGTGCTTGCTGCATTAAATCTGTTCTTCTGATGATCTCTAAATTCAGATGGGATATGGTCAAGGTCATATTTTGGCTCTCATAGACTTGTTTTCATTTTCTTCAGCTTCGGTCTGAACTTGCATATGAGCAATCGATGTTCTGCTTCACTGTCTGCCCCTGGCCTTGTTTTGGCTGATGATACAGAATTTTCCACTGTTTCTTTCCACAAATGTAGTGTATTTAATTTCTGTGTATTCCATCTGGTGCAGTCCATGTTTACAGTCATATTTTATGTTGTTTGAGAAAGATATTTGCTATAAAGAAGTCATTGGTCTTCCGGTCAGGAGGCCAAGACCCTGTGGGCCCAAGCGTTGTTGACCGTCCAAACCATTGGCTCTGAGGATCAGACTTTAGCCACCTAGTAGACATAGCAAACTGTCC
>NW_006408741.1:2735302-2737501 GCF_000296735.1 Chrysochloris asiatica
TTTCTTCTTATTTTGAGTTGTGGCCCATCAGCAAATGAAGGTGCTGAAAGTTTTACTTCATTAGTGTCATTACAGACAACTCTACTTGGAGAAGTCTGCTCTTCCCCAGGTATACAATTAGAAATCAACAATAGGAAGATTAAAGGAAAAAAAAACCAAATACATGGATATTGAACAACACCCTTTTTAAAAGCTACTGGGTAATAGATTAAATTTTAAAATGACATTTAAAAAATCCCTTGAGTCAAATGAGAACAGGAACACAATTTACCAAAACCTTTGGGACACAGGTGGCAATTTATAGCAATAAATGCACACACCCAAACAAGATGAAAGAACCAAAACCAACAATTTAACCAAACATTTTCAGCAGTTAGAAAAAGAGCAGTTGCCACCAGAAGAAAAGAAATAATAAAAGTTAAAGCATAAATAAATGAATTAGAAAATAGAAAGACAACAGAAAGTATCAACAAGACAAGAACTTGCTTCTTTGAAAGGATGAATAAAATTACCAAACCATTGACAAATCTAACCAAAGAGAAGAAGGAGAAAATACAAATAACACGAATAACAACTGATATGGGTGACGGCACAAGAGAGCCAATAGAAATAAAAAGGAGAATACTAGAATACTATGAAGAATCTTATTTCAACAAATTTGAATACCTAGAAGAAATGAACAAATTTCTAGAAACACATGACCTACCTAAACTAACATAGGCTGAAGTAGAAAGCTTGATGTCCTTTTCCAGGGACTGATCTCTCCTGACAATGAGGGTAAGAGCTGGGAAAGTCAGATAAAATAGGGACAGGGAGACTCCAGGCAAGAAATAGGGAGGAGGACGCAACACTTGAGACATAGATGAGGAGCTATTCAAAATCTCAATCCCCAGAGATGCTAACTCAGTCCTTCTCAAGGAAGATTAGTATGAGGCCAAGGTTCCCAAACCTCCTCATTTTACAATCCCAAGGTACAAAGTCTTGTAAAAGATCCAGTTGCTGGTGTTTTTCCCCGCATGCAAGGGCCAAACACAGAGGACTCTGAGATTCATTACCAGTTCTGAAGAAGGCAATTCACCTAAACTCCTAGGGCCACCCATGACCTACCAAAAACAATTTCCAGGTCCTGCCCGGGTCAAAACAGAAAGCCCATGTCAGGCTGATCTGTTTAGATTTTGACAGTTAGCAATCTCAATAGTAACTTGAATATTCCAGTACACCAGTCTTTTTTAGAAAGTAGCTTTAAGACATAAAACAAGCATAAAATAAATTTCACATTTTAAGTGTACAATTTCAAACATTTAACATGAATGTTAATTATGAAATTAACATTCATAAAACTGCCACTGCAATGAAGTCACTGAATGTATTCATCACCCCAAAGTGTCTTCATGTTTCTTCAATATTGTCTTCAGTTTCCTAGAGCTGCTATAACAGAAATGTAAATATTGGTTTTACAGAACAAAAGAACAGAAATTTATTATTGTACAAGTGTGGAGACTAAATGCCCAGATTAAGTCTCATCCATGTCAATTCTTTCCTTGTAGGTAGTCTCAGCATTTCCTTGGCTCCTTGGTTTGTAGACAATCCTCATTTGGCAACTGGTATGTGTATGTGATATATTGAATTGTGTCCCCCAAAATATGTGGTGTAAATCTAATCCCTATAGTGGTAATAATCATGTTTGGGTTTTCTTTCTTATGCTAATGAGACAATAATAGTGTAGAATGTATTTTAAATTTTAAATTTCTTTTGAGATATAAAAGAGTTTAAACAAGCAATCAACGAGCAGAGATGAGGGAGGATAGAAGCCATGCCACATGAAGATCATCAGAGATCCAAGGGTTAGAAACCGAAGAGCTATAGGGTCACCTTCTCCCACAGCTGACTGAGAGAAAGCCTCTCCCTAGTGCCAGCATCCTGGATTTGAACTTTGAGCCTCCAAAACTGTGAGAAAATACATTGTTTGTTAAAGCCACCCCTTGTGGTATTTATGGTATAGTAGCACTAGATAACGAAGACTGTGTGTGTACAAATGCATACATGCATGTGTATATAAGCACACCTCTATGGCTATGCTTCACTTCACATAACTCAGATATAACTAGGTTAGAACCCATCCCACACTGGTATGAATGCAACTGATTGATAGATTTCATTATCTTATGGAAAAGTATTATATTACATTGGTTGGTGGTT
>NW_006408741.1:2738241-2749343 GCF_000296735.1 Chrysochloris asiatica
TATATAAGTATATAATTATATATTATTATATACTTTGGTGAGCAGTTTGCTGATATTTCTTGCTGTCTTTTATCTCTTTCCCCTCTGTATCACTACTACATCTACCCAGTCCTGACGCTGTCACTACAAGACCTCCCATCCCTCAATACCACTTACCTCCTCAACTCCCCATCAAAGCTTTTGCCCTCACCTCTAAAACAAAGAACAAAGAGTGGGAACCACTCAGAGGCCTTAGAACCACTCAGTGAGCTACCTTGGCCGTAGACCAGCTCAGTCAAGGATAACCTTAAGTATGACCTGGGGTAGGGGCCTGGAACTGAAGGAAGCAACAGAGAGAGATTCTCAGAGCCAGACTCAGAGATGTTCTGCAACATGTAGGGTTTTTTGATGCTAGTATTTAATTTCACAATTTTATGAGTTTTGAAACATTTTAAGTAAAATGTTGGTATTATGAAAAGAAGTATTTTTATATGATTTTTTGTTAGCTGTCATCAAACATACTGTGTCTCATGGTGACCTTCTGTACAACAGAACAAAGCATTGCCCCATCCTGCATCTGCCTCACATTCTTCAGCATATTCAAGGACCTGGTTCACCAACATGATGTCCTCCCCCAGTGACGGATCCCTTTTGATGACATGTTCAAAGTAAGTGAGTCATACAGTGTTCTGCTGTGATTCATAAGGTTTTCATTGGTAAGTTTTAAAAAGTAGAACACCAGGCTTTCCTAGTCTGTCTTAGTCTGGTCTGCTGAAATCTGTCCACAACGTTGACCCTGCTAGTATTTGAACTATTGGTGGCAAAGCTTCCATTATGACAGCAACACACAAGTCATCATAGAATGACAAGCTAAAAGATGAGTGGTGGGTTTTTATATTACTTGAAATAAATGCTAAAATACCAGTATTGCCATTTTGTTCAGCTATGAGGCAAAACCACATCTCACAAGGACTTAGCCACCATGATTATCTGAAATAAGGCAAACCTTGGGCATGTTCGATCTCTGAGGTGCTCACACAGTTAGCCTAGAATATAAAACAGAGGTTGTTGTTCCTTTTTTTAAGTGCCATAGAGTCGGTTCTGACTCATAGTGACCCTTTTAGGGCTTCCAAACTTTTCAACCTTCGCAGGAGCAGAAAGTCTCATCTTTTTTCTATGGAGCTGCCAGCAGGCCCGAACCATAGACCTTGTGACTCGCTTATAGTATGGCGCTACTGTGCTTCCCAAATAGATGTGCTGTTGTTGTTGTTAAGTGCCATTGAGTCCATTCCGACTCATAGTGACCTTGTATAGGGTTTCCAAGGAATGACTAGTGAGCTTGAACCACCGAGCTAGCAGTTCAAACCAACTTTGCAGTCCAGTGCATTAACCTGAAGTGCCATACCAGGACTCCAAAATAGAGACAGAGACATTTGAATGAATTATTATACAGGAGCACTCTGTATTTATTCTGGATTTGCTTTAAAAATTCCAAAACATCACACTTCTCAAATGGGTATTTTGGAGGTAGGTAGGAGTCCTGGTGTGGTGCTGTGGGTTAATGCGTCCGACTGCAAAGTCATTTGAACTGCAAGGTCGGTGGTTCAAGCTCACCAGCTGCTCCTTGGAAACCCTATACAGGGTCGCTATGGGTCAGAATTGACTTGATGACACTTCATAACAACAAATATAATACAACATAAAATTTCAACTGAAATATGTAATAAACCCAGTTTTTGTTTGTTTGTTTATGAATTGATTCTAAGAGAAACAAATAGTACTGAACAAATTATAGAGGTGTTATAAAATTTTACTATAATTACTTAAATTTTGGAGATATGCTTATTTATACTTTTAAGTCTCTGAAAATTCTTAGTATTAACTTATTATGTTTTCTGATATTCTTAATTGGTTTTGAATTGACATAATATTGAAATAATACAAGGGCGGCAGTTCAAGTTCACCAGCTGCTCCTTGGAAACCCTATACAGAGTGACTATGGGTCGGAATCAACTCGACGGCACTTAACAACAACAACAACAATATATTTATTTAAATTGAATTTCAAAATTCAGATTTAAATAATAAAACAAGCTTCTTGTTGTCGTTGTCAGGTGCCATCAGGTCAGTTTCAACCCATGGGGACCCAGAATGAAACACTGCCCAGTCCTGCACCATGCTAACAATTGCTGTTACTCTTGAGCCCATTGCTGCTGCCACTGTGCCAATTCCTCTCTTTAGGGGTCTCCCTCTTTTTTGCTGACCCTCCACTCTATCAAGCATGATGCCCTTCTCCAGGGACTAGTCCCTACTGATAATATACCCAAAGTATGAGAGATGAGTCTGGCCATCTTGGCTTCTAAGGAGCATTCTGGTTGTACTTCCAACACAGATTTGTTTGTTCTTTTGGCAGTTTATGGCATCTTTAATATTCTCCTCCAACACCATTAATTCTTCGATGGTTTTCCTTATTCACTGTACAGCTTTTGCATGCATATGAGGTGTGTGGCATGGTTGTATTCTTTCACCATACTTATTCAACCTGTATGAAGAGCAAATAATCTGAGAAGCTGGGTTATATGAAGAAAAACGTGGCATCAGGATTGGAGGAAGACTCATTAACAACCTGCGATATGCAGATGATACAACCTTGCTTGCTGAAAGTGAAGAGGACTTAAAACATTTACTGATGAAGATCAACTATCAATGCTCATGGAAGCACACCTTAGTCCTCAAGCTGACATCTTTGCTCTTCAACATTTTAAAAAAGTCTTGTGCAGCAGATTTGCCTAATGCAATACGCCATTTGATTTCTTGACTGCTGCTTCCATGAATGTTGATAGTTGAGCCAAGAAGAATGAAGTCCTTGACAACTTCAATCTTTTCTCCATTGATAAGAATGTTGTTTATTGGTCCAGTGGTGAAGATTTTTGTTTTCTTTACATTGAGATGCAACCCATACTGAAGGCTGTGCTCTTTGATGTGACCTTTATGGTGGGGGTGTAGAAATAGGAAGCTAGGGTGGATTTAGCTCACTTAATGTTGGGCATATCATTAGGAGGTACCAATTACTGGAGAAAGACATCAAGTTTTGTAAGCAGGGGTCAGCAAAAAAGAGAGAGACTCTCAGTGAGATTAACTGACACAGTGGCTTCAATATTATAAGCTCAAAAATAGTAATGATTGTGAAGATAGTGCAGGGCTAGGCAACATTTCATTCTATTACACATACTCATGACGTCACCATGAGTTGGAACCAACTGGTAGGCACCTAACAACATCAACTTTGAAAAACTCCAAGAAGTCAGTCTAGGCAGACAGTAGGAGAGACCTGGATGAAACATTCTCTTCATTCAGTCTTCCCTGACCCCAACGCCTGGTCAGAAGTCCTTTGTAAGAGTCTTCACATGACCCTCTGCTTTGCCCATCATGGCATTTATCATCCTGTAATTGTAACTGATTGCTTACTTATACATTCCATAAGGTCAGAGACACTGTCAGACCTCATCACTGCATTCCAAGAGATTAGCACAATCCCAGGTACACAATAGTCACTGAATAGGATTTACTGAATGAATGAAGAATGGAGAGTTTAAACTGATCCCAAAGAAGTCTTTTTCTCTAGTTTCTGAATTCCTTTCTTATCAAAGATTTAAGAGCTTAAGACCAAATGAGATAGCTGGATTATTAGGCTCCGTTCTGATGGAGGCCCTTTACCCTTCTTTGAGAAACTATTACCAGGTTTGTGATCTACTCTCCTGAGTCTTTGCCGAGAAGAAATGGGGAAGCCTGACATGAGTCACTGACATTTATCAACATAGCATTGTTCTCTGAAGGGCTCACTGTGGGAAAACCTAAAATGGAAGAAAAGCAGAGGGCCGCTGAAGCAAGTATGCATGGGGTCAAGGACTCCAGGCCCACCACCACACTTCAGCGCTTTGTGCTAAGTTTATAAAGTTATGCAAACCCTACCTCCTTTCTCAAACGGACCGAATTCCATAATTTCATTATGAAACATTATAGAGGCAAATGTATAGAGATCAGAGTTTAACCGTGGTTACCAGGGGCAGGAGGGAAGGGGGGCATCTTTTTCTCATTAGCATTAAGTTTTGTTTGTAGGGATGGAAAATATGGCAATGGGTATTGATGATGGTTGCACAACACAACTGCTGTGATTGATTTAATTTAATATTACAAGTGACAAATGCTGAGTTGGTGAATGTTGTGACTATTCATTACAATTAAAATAATGATAATAATAATAATAAAGCATATCCTTTAGAGAAAGCAAGTCTAAGTAACCTAAGGACACTTCAGTTCTCACATTGAAAATATTTACAAATTACCCACCAAGCCAATCTCTATTGAAGCGTCTAACTTCACATCTAGGGGGTCAGGACACCCCAGAGCAGGATCTTTTTCTTTTGTTTATCCTCTCCACCAGAAAGAAATTGTGTAAAAAGGAAACGAAACCAGTGTTCTTTCCACAATAGGGACGATTGTTCTGAGCTGCCACATTCCGTTAAATGTTTACTTTTTGTTTCACAATCTAATAGGGAATAAGAGGTCAAAGATTTTTGATTCCTCTTTCCCTCCTGTCAAGACCAGCTGTTTTTCCAGTTGTTCTAAAAGGAAATGGTAACAGGTAGGAAATGAGTCCTTAGTTAAAAACCCTAGATCACAATTCTGAATTTTAACTAGATTATGTAGCAATTGCATGACATTTTCCATAGGAATGACCAAGAACTATACTTTTGTCCACCTTCTACTTATGATGTGTCTTGGAAAGAGCATTTTAGCCATCGTTCTGTGTAATCTATTCAACGGTATTGATGATCAAGATAAAAATCTGGACTGAGAGATCGATTGCTTATGAGCCAGATATAAAGTAGGGAATTAGTACAAGATAGAGAAGCAAGGCAAAGTGGGGAAGTAATTAATGCAAGGGAGGACAATAATACAGAGGAGGGGAGGAATGCAAGCTATGGAAGTAATTAAACCATAGACTCAAAACACCCTGGGAAGCACAGTTCTCCTCTGACACACAGGATTTTTGTTATGTTGTTAAGTGTCATTGGTTAGGTTCAGACTCATAGCAACCCTGTATAGGGTTTCCAAGGAGCAGCTGCTGAGTTTGAACCTCATGGTTTGCAGTCCAGGGCTGATCCTACAGTGCCACACCAGGACACACAGGGTTACCAGGATTGATGGCAACTGGTTCTGGTTTGGAAAGAAATCATGAAACTTTCGTTTGGAGTCTGGAAAAAGGTCAAACTTAATATTCATGAGAAGTGATTTGAAATATAGAAGTACAAATCTTTGGTCTGCATGTAGACTTACCCTCTTTAATCACAGCAAACTGCTTTATAGGGTTTTCAACGACTAATTTTTGGGAAGTAAATCACCAGGCATTTCTTCTGAGGTGCCTCTGAGTGGACTCAAACAGACAACCTTTTTGTTAGTAGCTGAGCATTTAACTGTAGGCACCTACATCCTGACAATCCCAAGACCATGGGGGTAAAGGAGTTTTCTATAGCACTTAAGAACAACAAGAGCATCCAGTTATGGAGTCCAGGTGTGGCCTGATAGGATAAAGCACTGGACTAACAAGGTTGGTCTGAACCTCCAGGTCAGCAGTTCAAATTCACCAGCCTCTCCTTGGAAATCCTATACAGGGTTGCTATGTGTCAGAATTGACTTGACTCCATTTAACAATAACAAAAACAAGGATACAGTTTGAAAAATTCCAAGAAAGTACTCTGATTGGTGTGCTGTGGGTCACATGCCCACTCCTGGAATGGTACCTGGTGAGGAGAGGGCAGGAAGAGGAGGGAGGTGTCTCGGAAGAATGGCAGGAGAGAAATGCAGACAATGTTAGGGGGCCAGCCTGCACCTTTGGTTAAAGAAAAGGAGACTTACTTCTCTAACTACTTTATGAGTTGGAATGTCTATGAATTTAAAATATTTTAAAGGCAAGAGATAATAGTTTTGGTTTGACCCAGTTTTGAGCCCAGTCAATGCTCCTCAGACACAGCCCCCTGCCATCTATCCCATCTGTCAGTGAAGGCTTGTCTGTTGCTTTGATACTGATGAGGAGGTTTCGTTCGTCAGAGCTTCTAGATTAAGACAGATTAGGAAGAAAGGCCTGGTGATCTCCTTCCAAAAACCAGTCAATGAAAATCCTATGGGCCACAACGGTTCAATCCACAACCAATCATGGGGATAGCCTAAGACCAGGCAACATTTCTTTCTTTTGAGCATGAAGTCATCATGCGTTTTGGGACTGACTCAATGGCAGTTAGCCTCAACAATACCATAAATTAGATTCCTGGAAGCATAGCCTTTCATGAACATTCATCCATGTATCACTCACCTAGAGGCACAAAGAATGCAAGGCTCTGGGCAGAGGGCATCCCACCAAACCGTGCTCTCCTGGGAGCGTGTTTAGAGAGGCAAGGATGTCCGCAAAGGCAGCCGCTCACTCATTCCCCTTAGGGAATGACTTCACTAATGAACTGGGGTCTGATGAAAACAAGCAAGTGGCTTGTAGCCATTTCAAACTGCTGGGTTACCCTGGATTTTATGTTTATAAAATTTCCATTATCTACATCAGTTATAAAGTTTGGTTAATTTTTTTCCTTTTTGGTCTAGCTAGCTTTGTAGCTTGACTTCCTCACACTTTCAAGTCCATATCCAGTCCCCCAGGTCTGTCTGGAAGCTCTAAGAAATCCTTTTAACACTTAATTTTACTAAACTTTGCAAAGGAACGGTTTGTTTTCATTTGCCATGTACTGACACAGCCCCACCTCCAGGTCTCTGGGGAACCATATGAGGCATTTTCCAGAGTTATTTCCAGAATAAACAAGGCTTAGAAGGCCGGCCTTGCTCAACTACTGCCCACAGCCTCACGTCTCTGTTCCAGGTGGGAGGAGAAACTCTTTGACCTTCTGTAAATATTTCAACACAACCAGTTCTCTAAGGAATTAGAATTTGTGTTTTTGAGTCAACTCTGAAACATCCACAGAAAAAAGTTACTATGTATACTTTATGGGTATCAAAAAGTTCCAACATTATATTTTTACTGCTACTAACAATCTGAGCAATTTCACATTCCAGAACTCTGGAGTAAGAAGAACACTAAGAATAGTCTAAATAATCGGGTTGTACGTGCGGCATTTAGTCAACCATAGATAAGGCAAAAATCTCAGAAAAACTATGTGATTGAAAAATATTTCTGGCCATTAGTGTGACCTCCTAAATTAGGAACATCCAAGGCCCTTATCATGACACTTACAAAGTGAAAACATGTTAGTATCAGGACAGAATGTGATATATTAAAAGTGTTCAAATGACCCATTTTCACTGGTACAATACATTGACATATTCCAAGGGGAACGTTGTGACCTCAGAGGTTTTCTCAGAAAGAGATTCCTAGGACTCCCTCTGCCTTCCTCTCTCTTGGTCCCTGTACTTAAGCTGATTATTATGGGAAAGGCCACCGTGCTATGAGGCTAGCAGTTCTGGAGACGCACATCAGTTCAGGAAACATCAACTCAAGGAAATTTCAGTTATGCAAATACAAGGACTTCAGCCTGGAATGAAGGCTTTCTGGACCAGGAGTTTCAAATTTAGAACCTGTGGCACTGCAGGATAATGCACTGGACTGTAAGGTTGATTTGAACCACAAGGTCAAAATTCACCAGCTGCTCCTCTGAAACCCGATACAGGGTTGCTGTGAGTTGGAACTAACTCTGAGGCACCTAACAACGACAACAACAACAGGTAGGGAGCACTGGTAGTACGGGAGGATCATCAGTTCAAACCTACCAGCCACTCCCTAGGAGAAAGATGAGGCTTTCTACTCCCGTAAAGATTTACAGTGTTGGTAATCCTATAAAGGGTTGCTATGAGCTGGAAGTAACTCATTAGAACAACAACAACAGGGTTTGGTGGTAAACGGTACTAGTCTTTTGCTAATGTGGATGGGAGTGTGGTGAGCTTGAGAGAACACACATGCCCTACTCATCTCAGGGAGCCTCTGTTGTTGTTAAGTGCCGTCGAGTCGGTTCCGACCCATAGCGACCCTGTACAGGGTTTCCGAGGGTGTAAATCCTTACGGGAGTAGAAAGCCTCATCTTTCTCCCGCGGAGTGGCTGGTAGTTTCGAACCGCTGACCTTAATGTTCGCAGCCCGATTCGTAACCACTACGCACCAGGGAGCCTCTAGGCGGTACAAAAAACTAACAGCATTGGCTGCTAACCAAAAGTGGGTGGGTCTAGTCCATCCAGGGTGCCTTGAAAGAAAGTCCTGGTGATCTACTTCCAAAAAGCTCAGCCACTGAAAATCCTCTAGAACACAGTTCTCTGACACACATGGGGGTGCTATGAGCCATCAAGTCAACTGGAACTCACTGCAGACGGTTGTTATCAAAAGTCCGATGTTCAGTACCTTCTACTTTTTTAAAAAAAATCAGAAATCTCTAAGGTTTTAATACAGTCTAAGACTCTGAGCCCACATTGAATGAATATAAAGATAACTGAAGAAGTTCTGATCTTCCCACAATGATTTCGTTTTTTCCTGAAATCTCAAATATATAAAGTTCCTTCAGAAAATGTATGAATGTTATTAGTATTACCTGGAGTGGGAAGGGGGAAGGTGGTGGGGAGAGGAAAGAGATTGTTTCTGTTTAGGGGACACTGAATGGTCACTAATGGTGGTGAAACAATTTATAAGACAGTGAGAAGAATATAATCGACATCCCAGAATTAAACATGTAGAAATTGTTGAATTGGTATTAAGTTTCATTGTGCAATTTTTTTAAAAACCACAATTCAAAATAAATAAGTAAAAGAGAAAAACAAGAGAGAAAAAAAATGCGTGTCACAAGATTGGCAGTTGAAACAGACTCAATGGCACTTAACAGTGATGGCATCTGCATCCAGTTTTCAGTTCTTTGGTGTAATCCTCTTCTGATACACCCAAACTTGCAGCAAAGTCTTCTAGAGAGAAAGAGCCTGGTCTTAGCTCACCAGGAATTAGAGGAAGGGTACAGAAAGTATTGTAGAGGAAAGCAGAGGGGCCTGGAGGGCATCCAGGAGGTGACATCTAGAATGGAGCATGACAACTTGTTGGTGGTGTTAAGTGCCATCGAGTCAGTTCCAACACATAGGAACCCTGTCAAGAGTTTCTGAGCTCAAAGGAATTAGTGTAGCAACGAAGTGGCTACAACCTGAACCACCTGGCCACAACCTGAACTTCCTGTAGTTAGGCAGGTAGGACCTGGGACATTTGTGATTCAGGCATTAAATGAAAGTATGACATCACAAGACAAAACACTCAGCAAACATTTGGGTTATATGACAAAAGATAGGAAATATTACACTGTGTCAGGCTCGCAAGCCCACTCAATCATCCATCTTCTCTGCCTCCACTTCCTTATTTTCTTGTTATCTCCAACCTTGTCTCACCTGCTGGGGGCCACCCTCTCCTCCGTCAATCTACAGAATACAGAATACTGAAATACATGTTGGAATGAAGACTGCAACCCAAAACATCCTGAGTATTCAAAATTGGTCTAAAATCTACAGCCAGTGAGTCGATTCTGACTCACGGAGATCCTATGGGACTGAGTAGAATTACTCCACTGGATTCCCAAAGCTGTAAATATTTGAGGAACTAGACCGCTTTGTCTTTCTCATGCAGAGTAGCTGGTGGGATCAAATCTTTTGTTTATAGCCCAACATTTAATCCAACGTAACCACTTTTGTTGTTGTTGTTGTTAAGTGCCGTTGAGTCGATTCTGACCCATAGTGATCCTGTGTAGGGTTTCCGAGGAGCAGCTGTTAAGCTTGAACCACCGACCTTGTAGTTCAAACGGCTTTGCAGTCTGGCACATTAATCACTAGGGATCCCTATATTGGCTTGTTGTTTTGAATTTTTGTCTACTTTACCTATAAGTTATTAAGATGTTGTTGTTGTTGTTAAGTGTCGTCAAGTCGGTTCCAACCCATAGCAACCCTGTATAGGGTTTCCAAGGAGCAGCTAGTGAGCTTGAACCGCTGACCTTGCAGTTCAAACAGCCTTGCAATTTGGCGCATTAACCCACAGCGCCACACCAGGACTCCACGTTATTAAGATAGTACTACTAAAATGAAAGATTTGTTAGTTTCTCATTGTATTTCTATAAAATTTTGTGTTGCCTATTTTAAAGGTTTGTTATTAGGTGCATGTCATTGTTGTTATTAGATGCCATCAACTCTGCTCTGCCTTACAGTGATCCTATGCACAAACTTGGTGTGGTGCTGTGGGTTAATGCACTGGACTGCAAAGTCTGTTTGATCCACAAGGTCAGCAGTTCAAGCTCATCAGTCACTCCTCTGAAACCCTTTTACAGGCTTGCTATGGGTCGGAACTGACTTGATGGCATTTAGGAACAAAAACAATGCACAATCTTATGGAGCCCTAGTGTGGCACTGTGGGTTAGTGCACTGGACTGCAGTCTATTTGATCCACAAGGTCTGTGGTTCAGGATCACCAGTCACTCCTCTGAGACCCTATTACAGGGTTGCTATGGGTCGGAACTGACTCGACGGCATTTAGCAACAACAAAAACAATGCACAAACTTATGGAGTCCTAGTGTGGCACTGTGGGTTAATGCTCTGGACTACAAAGTCAGTTTGAACCACAGGTCGGGAATTCAAGCTCACCAGCTGCTCCTCAGAATCCCTATACAGGGTCGCTATGGGCTGGAACCAGCTCAACAGCACTTAACAACAACAACAACATGCACAACAAAACACTATTCAGTGTTGCCTGATTCACACAATTGTTGTTATGTCTGAGTCCACTGTGTAGCCACTGTGTCAATCTATGTCTTAGGAAGGCAGTCTTCCACTGTTTCACTGACTCTACATGATATCTACATGATATTCTGCTCCAGGGATTCGTCCCTCCTGATAACAGGTCCAAAGTACAAGAGACAATATCTAGCCATCTGCTTTTCTAAGGGGCATTCAGGTTGTGTTTCTTCCAAAACAGATTTGTTGATTATTCCGGTCGTTCATGGCCCTTTCAATATTCTTCGTCAACACCATAATTCAAATGCACCAATTATTCTCTGGTA
>NW_006408741.1:2749903-2751121 GCF_000296735.1 Chrysochloris asiatica
ACTCAATATTTTACCCAATCCTTCAATATTATAAGTTGAGGCTTGAATTTTTCCTTCAGTTCTTTCAGCTTGAGAAATGCTGAGCATGTTCTTTCCTTTTGGTTTTCTAAGTATATTTCATCATACTTATCTTCTTGAGCTGCCCTTTGAAATTTTCTTTTCAGCTCTTTTACATCTTCATTTCTTCTATTCACTTTAGCATCTCTACACTGTGCAGCAAGTTTCAGAGTCTCTTCTGACATACATTTTGTTCTTTTTTTTTTTGCTTTCCCGTCTTTTTAATGATCTTTTGCTTTCCTCCTGTATGATCTTCTTAATGTCATCCCACAACTCTTCTGATCATTAGTATCAAATGCATGAAATCTGTTCTTGAGGCGGTCTCTAAATTCAGGTGAAATATGCTGTAGGTCATACTTTGGCTCTCATGGACTTGCTCTAATTTTCTTCAGCATCAGCATGAGCTTGCATATGAGCAATTGATGGTCTGTTCCACAGGCTGCCCTTCACCTTGCTTTGGCTGATGATATGGAGCTTTCCCTCCATCTCTTCCTACAAATGCAGTAGATTTGATTTCTGTGTATGCCATCTGGTGAGGTCCATGTATATAGTTATCTTTTATGCTGTTTTACAAAGGTATTTGCAATGAATTAGTTATTGGTCTTGCAAATTTCTATCATACGATCTCCAGCATCATTTCTATCACCAAGACCGTATTTTCAACTACTGATCCTTCTTCTATGCTTCCAACCTTCTCATTCCATTTCCAATCACCAGTAATTATTAATACATATTGATTGTATGTTTGATCAGTTCCAGACTAAAGAAGTTGGTAGTTGTTGTGAAGTGCTGTCGAGTTGGTTCCAACCCATAGCGACCCTGTATAGGGTTTCCAAGGAGTGACTGGTGAGCTTGAAGTTGGTAGGATTCTTCAGTTTCATCATCACTGTCTTAAGTGATTGGTGCATAAATTTGAATAATAGTGGTATTAACTGGTGCTCCTTGTGGGCATATGGATATTATCCTAACACAGACAGTATTATACTTTAAGATAGAATTTGAAATGTTCTTTTTGATGAAGAATGCTACATCATTCCTCTTCAGTTTGCCCTTCCCGGCATAGTAAACCATATGGTTGTCAGATTCAAAATGGCCAATAACTATTCATTTCAACTCAATAATGGCTAGAATATCAATCTTTATGTGTTCCATATAATTTTT
>NW_006408741.1:2752531-2753540 GCF_000296735.1 Chrysochloris asiatica
CTGGTAGCATAGTGGTTATGAATTGGGCTGCTAGCCTCAAGGTCAGCAGTTCAAAACTACCAGCTGTTCTGTGGGAGAAAGATGAGGCTTTCTGCTCTTGTAAAGATTTACAGCCTCGGAAACCCTGTACAGACCGCTATGAGTCGAACCGACTCCACGGCACATAACCACCACCACCATGCACAGCATAAAGAAACAGTGACTGGTCCTATATCATTATCACAGCTTTTGCTATGTTTGGACCCATTATTGCAGCCACTTTGTCAATCAATCTCTTGGAGGGTCCTCCTCTTTGTCGCTGACCCTTACTTTACTAAGTGTGATATCCTTCTCCATGGATTGGTCCCTTCTGATACTAGAGTCAAGTTCGTGAGATGAATTATATCCTTGAATATATCCCACATGAATTTAGAGATCATGTCAAGAATAGATTTGATGCACTGAACATTAATGACTGAAGACCACAGTTATGGAATGACATAAAAAAATCACACATGAAGAAAGCAAAAGGGTCATTAAAAAGACAGAAAATATGAAAATAAATGTCAGAAGAGACTCTGAAGCTTGCTCTTCAATGTAGAGCAACTAAAGTGACTGAAATAAATGATGAAGTAAAGAACAGAACAAAAAATTGCAAAGCACAGCTCTAGAAGACAAAGTCAAGTATTGAAATGTGCAAAGACCCAGAGTTAGAAAACCAAAAGGAAAGAACATGCTCAGCATTTCTTAAGCTGAAAGAACTGAAGAAAACATTCAAGCCTTGACTTGCAATACTTAAGGATTCCATGGGCAAAATACTGAATGATGTAGAAAGCCTCAAAAGAAGATGGAAGGTATACACAGAATCACTGTGCCAAAAAGAAATGGTCGATGTTCAACCATTTCAAGAGGTAACATACGATCAAGAACTCATGGTATTGAAGGAAGAAATCCAAGCTGTACAGAAGGCATTAGCGACAAATAAGTCTCCAGGAATTGATGGAGTCAGAAAACCAAAAAGGAAGAACAC
>NW_006408741.1:2754965-2756898 GCF_000296735.1 Chrysochloris asiatica
AGGAGGGACCAGTCGCTGGAGAAGGATATCATATTTGGTAAGGTGGAGGGTCAGAGAAAAAGAGGAAGACACCCAGCGAGATGGATTGGCAAAGTGGCAGCATCAATGGGCTCAAGCACGGCAGCAATTGTGAGGTTGGCCCAGGATCAGGCAAGGTTTCATTCTGTTGTGCATCTTAGAGTCTCTATGAGTTGGTACAAACTTGATGACACCTAACAACAACAACAACAGGAATTGATGAACTGCCAACTGAAATATTTTAACAAATTGATGCACTTCACTAATCTAGGCCAAGAAATTGGGAAGACCAACTGAATGGAAGAGGTCCATATTTGTACTTATTCCAACAAAAAGTGACCTTTCACAAGGCACAAATTTTCAAACAATATCATTATTATCACATGCAAGAAAAATTTTGCTGAAGATAATGAAAAACTGGTTGCAACAGTGAATCAACAGGGAGCTGCCAGAAATTCAAGCCAGATTCAGAAGAGGACATGGAACAAAGGATATCATTGCTGATGTCAGATAGATCTTGGCTGAAAGCAGAGACTGCCCAAATAATGTTTACTTGTTCTTCACTGAGTATGTAAAGACAGTCGACTGTGTGGATCATAACAAACTAAGGATAATATTGCAAAGAATGGAAATTCCAGAACAGTTAATTGTACTCATGCAGAACCTGTATATAGAACAAGAGACAGTTGTTTGAAGAGAACAAGGGATACTGTGTCATTTAAAATTAGGAAAGATGTGTGACAGTGTTGTATCCTTTTACAATAATTATTAAATCTGTATGTTGAACAAATAATCCGAGAAACTGGACTATATTAAGAAGAACGCATCATCAGGATTGGAGGAAGTCCCACTAAACAACCTGCAATATGCAGATGACACACCCTTGCTAGCTGAAAGTGAAGAGGACTTGATGCACTTACTGATAAAGATCAAACAATACAGCCTTCAGTATGGATTAAAACTCAATGTTAAGAAAAAAAACTCCTTATCACTGGACCAATGATAAACAGAAAATAAACAGATGTCAAGAATTTCATTCTATGGCTACCCAAGTTGGGGTGCTACAAAGGCAAGAAGTGACTGGCTTACAAGCTTTCAAGAGGGAACCTAGATCCAAAGGGTGGGAAAGAAGATAGAATCTCCACTGAGTAGTATCCAATCTATCTAGGCAGGGCTGATGAAAGGAAATGCTGATAGGTCTCTTGTGATACAATACTGAATAATTGTTATCAGGACTGATTGTGAGGGTTGGAAATGTAAAAGTAGATGTTTTGTAGCAAGGAGGGGAGTGATTAACTTTCCAGTCTAGGAGTGGAGGTTTCTGGGACCATCAAGGGAGAAAAGTGGAAAGCAGTACCCTACCCAGAGAAGCAGTGACGCCAGTGATGGAGGCAGAGACGATGACGTGGAGAGATGGAGAGCAGCTGGGGACTTTAGACCCAGAGAGGGAGAGGGGCTGCGCGCTGACAACCAGTGGGCAGGCTTGCAGGGCATACCCTTTGTTGGTTGATGATGCATGGAGGGGATTGTAACCATGGCAATGAAACAATATACAATAGGATGAACGTAAAACTAATGTCCTCCCATGTAAACTATCGCATAATTCATAATAAAACATTTTTTAAAAAACCAAAAACTAATGATCTGCCCTGTAAACTTTCACTCAATCTACAATAAAAACCATAAAATATATATATATATAATAATTTCATTCTACTTGGAATGAAATCATTCTACAATTAACACTCATGGAAGCAGCAGTGGAGAAAATAAGACATATTGCATTGGGCAAATCTGCTACAAAAGATCTCTTTAAAATGTTAAAGAGACTATGACTCAATGGGAATACACGCTGTGATTGGTGACCACGCTCGACACCGATAAGGGGAAGTGAGGGAAAAACAGCAATGAAGCG
>NW_006408741.1:2757849-2762031 GCF_000296735.1 Chrysochloris asiatica
AAAAAAAAAAAGTTAGAGTGAAGACGAAGACTTTAGTTTGAGGAATAGGATGTGCCTGACTCAAGCCATAATGTTGTCAGTAGTTTCATATGCATGTTAAATTTAGACAATGACTAGGAAGACCATAGAAGAATTGATGCATTTAAATTGTGGTGTTGGAGAAGAATATAGAAAGTTTGGGATGCTAGAAGAAAAAACAAATCTGTATTGAAAGAATTACAGCCAAAATGTTCCTTAGAAGCCAGGATGGTGAGAGCTTCATCTCTCATACTTTGGAAGGACATCATTCTTGGTAAAGTGGAGGGTCAGTGAAAAACAAGAAGACAGCCAACACCATTGGATTGACACATGGCAGCAGCAATGGGCTCCAACGTAACAATTGTGAGGATGGTGCAGAACCAAGCAGTGTTTTGCTCTATTGCGCATAGGGTCATTATGAGCCAGAAATGACTCCACAGCACCTAACAACAGCAACAACAACAACAATGCTCTAGGTTTAACCTTCTGAGGAACTGTAATATTGTTTGCCAAAGTGACTGCATCATTTTATAATCCCACTGGTAATGTATGAGGGTTCTAATTTCTCCACATCCTCGCCAACACTTATTATTATCTGTCTTTTTTATTAGAATGATTACTACTTTTTGTCCATCACCTTACATAGTGCCTGGCACATGGAGTTTACTCAAATATTTAATAAACAAATAATGAATGATCCTTCTATTAGTGGTTGTATGTTATGGTTATGTACATTATGGTTATATATGTTATACACAATATGATTAGCATATTATTATACTTTGCACAGTCATTAAATATCTTATTTTAGGCTACCCTGCTGTTTCGTCAGAAGGTGTATAGAGAAAGGCAGGAGGAGAGTCTTACTAGTGATGGTTACAGACAAAGACCTAAGCTACAAAGGGCCATATAAGTGATGTAGTGCATGTGGCCAATTCTTGTCACTACATAGACCAAGCTCTCATTTCTAGATAAAATATTTGAAAAATCTTTCATTTTACTACCTATCAACTTTGCCAGTTATTAACAATACAGTTCCACTTTTTACAATGACATTTTGTTACGAACAAACAGTGTAAAATTTATAAGTCTACATATTTTCCATGGGTCTCAATTCTCTTCTAACCTTAATTAGGAAAGGAAAAAAAGCTCTAAAAACATTTTAAAAAATAAGAAAATCCTGACCTGGTATCATACAAAATAAGTTATCACCATTGGACAAAATAATGAACTTATTAGTCAACTCTGACCTTACATTTAAAGTGCCTCACACTGGAAACCAAAATTAAGAAGGTAAACCCAATAGGGACCGAGAGTCTTTGTTTAGGGAAAAAGAAAAGGTTTAAATTTTACATGGAAAGCCCATTTTGATATTTGCCCTAAGGGACAGGAAGACCAGAGATTTACTAAATGCATTCATTCCTTCATCAGGTATTCATCTAAATGATATAATAATATAATTTGCCTCTAACATCCTTCCAGATGATCCCCAGCATTTTGTTTGACTTATTACTATGATTTATAGATTTCCTTCCTGGTTTATAACCAACACCTAGTACTGCATCTTCCTCCTAAATATAGTTTAGATTATATTCTTTAAATATATGTAACTTGTATTTATCTCCATGATGCTCATCTATTATTTGTCTAATCACTCACGTTGCTCTTGCAATTGGCTCCCATTACCCTGAATTTCTAAGTAACCAAGGCCACACTGCTTCTCCACGTAGCTTCTTTATGTGATGATCATAATAAGTGTTTAAGACATCAATAAACATTGAAATAATAACAGATTCCATCCTCAATAACCATTGACTTAATTATTTGCTTCTATGAAATGTATCTGCCAATGACAATATGGGATTAGATGACTTGCAACATATGTCTTAGCTGTATGTCAAGGTGTTCCTGGAAAGGTAGATCAACTGGGCCAGAAGGTAGACTGCACTGTGCTCTGAGTCTCATCCCTGCTACTTTTTCTCTTTCCTTATTGAAAAGATCTGCCTCCCTTTTTGTTGAATTGAATTTCCCTTACCTATTATGCTTTTTCTTCATTCTTCTGGAGCCAGTTACAAACTCTGGGGAAAAAGAAAACATTTCCACTGTAAGATGGCAATGGTTAGAGAGGAAGAGTTGTGATGATGATACCAGGAAATGGCAGGAGTGATGGCTAAGACTGCCAAGTATGACGTCATAGCAGAAACTTGTGTATGGTGCAATATGACAAGAAGGAAGGGGCCTGAGGAAAATAGTATAAAGAGCCTTCAAAAATAAATACGAGACAAACTTGGGAACAACCTGAAGAAGACAAAATAGTAAAGGTTTTGCTAGTGGGAACTTCATCCTGAGACAACTATGTTGACACCATTTTTACATCACAAATGCCTCGTTTTTCAGAGAAGGGTCACAAGGCTAAGAGAAACTTCCAAACACAGTTTACAAATTAAGAAATGAATACCTAGAGTTTTCATTTAATCCAACCAGACAGTGAAACTAAGATTTAAATCTCAAATCCAAGTATAAATTAATTAAAGCATAGTAGCTGATCAATAAATTGCTATTGAATTAGTGAATGTAATCTAAGAGCAGAGTCCCTAGAGGTGAAAAAGGTTAACGTGCTTAGCTGTTACACAGAAGGTTTGAGGTTCAAGTCTACTCAGAGGTACCTTAGAAGAAAGGCCTGGAGACATTCTAAAAAATCAGCTATAGAAATACTCTAAGGACCACAGTTCTATTCTGACACATGCGGGTCAGAATCAATTAGACAGCAACTGCAAAAAAAAAAAAAAAAAAAAAAAATCATAAAAAAAATATATAAAAGCAACCATGTATGTGGTGATTTAAATTTGGTGGTGTATCTATTATTAAAATTATATAAATTATATCATGGCTGTGTTTTTAAAAACTTTTTATTGTGAATTGAGTGAAGGTTTACAGAACAGGTATCAGTTTTGCATTCAGCCAATCATATATTTTGCTTCTTTGCAATGATTGCAATCCCTTCCACGTACCATCAGTTAACAATATTTACCTCTCTTCACTTTAACTGTTGCCTCCCTGAGTCTCCTGCTGTCTCAATACATCTTGACTGCATATTTGTTCAATTTCAGACTGAGGAAATTGGTAGAATTCTTCAATTTCATCATCACTGTCTTTAGTGGTTGGTATGTAGATTGGAATAATAGTGGTATTAACTGGTCTTACTTGTAGACATATAGATATTATCCTATTACCCACAGCATTACACTTCAAGATAGAACTTGAAATATTCTTTTTGATGATGAATGTGACGCCATTGCTTTTGAATCTGTCATTCCCAACACATTAAAATATATGGTTGTAAGATTCAAACTAGCCAATACCAGTCCATGTCAACTCACTTAAGCTTAGAATACCAAACTTTATGCATTTCATTTCATTTTTGACCATTTCTAATTTTCCTGGATCTATACTTTAAACATTCCATGTTCCAGTTATTAATGGATGCTGCAGCTGTTCCTCCTCATTTCAAGTTCTGTCCCATTAGTAAATGAAGGTTCCAAAAGCTTTGCTCCATTTGTGTCATCACTGTCAACTCTACTTTGAGGAGGCAACTCTTCCCCAGTCCAATTTTGAGTGCCCTCCAACCTGAGGAACTCATCTTCCAGCGCTATAACTTACAGTGTTTTTGTACTATTCATCATGTTTCAATACTCAATATTCTCATGCTACCTGACAGTGTTCCACTGCTATTCATAAGGTTTTCACTGGATAAACATCCAGAAGGAATCCATCTCTCCTTCATTCTAGTTTGTCTTAGTCTGGAAGCTCAGCTGAAACCTGTCTACCATGAGTGTTTGTTGTCGCTAAGTGCCATCAAATCAGTTTTGACCCACAGAAACCCTGTATAGAGTTTCCAAGGAGCAGCTGGTGACTTTGAACCACTGACCTTATGATTCAAACCAATCTTGTGGTTGAGTGTTTATCCTACAGCGCCACACAAGGAGTTCCCACCATGGGTGTACTCCACTGGTATTTAAAATACTGGTGGCATGGCTTCCAGCATTATAGCAACACAAAGCCACCACAGTACGACAAAGTGACAGGTGATGGGTGGAAAAAAGAATAGAGAAAAGAAGAATAGAGAAAAGAGAGAGGAAAATGAAACTATGTTGTTGTTGTTGT
>NW_006408741.1:2762221-2764485 GCF_000296735.1 Chrysochloris asiatica
AGCGACTGTTCCCTCCTGACAATATGTCCAAAGTATGAGAGACAAAGTTTGGCCATCTTGGCCTCTAAGGAGCACTCTGGCTGCATTTCTTCCAAAACAGATCTATTGGTTCTTTTGGCAGCCCATGGCACTTTTAGTATTCTCCTCCAGCAAAATAACTCAAAGGCATCAATTCTTCTCCGATCTTCCTTATTCACTGCCCAGCTTTTGCATCCATATGAGGTTATTGAATATACCATGGCTTGGGTCAGGCGCACCTTAGTCCATTTGGTTTTAAATGGAGCTGTAGAAGAGAAAAATAAGAGGAGATAAGAGGAAGACATCTAAAAATTATTTAGGTAAACTGAAGAGAGAGATGAAAAAAGAAAGAGAGGATAGTAAAGAAAGATCAAAATAGAAGAAAAAAAAGAGGAAATGAGAAAAAGAATGGAAAACAAGAGCGGAGATGTGATTGTTAGGTGGTACAGAGTCAGTTCTGAATCATAGCGACCCTGTGAACAACAGAACAAAACACTGTCTGGTCCAGAGTCATCCTCAACAATTGTTGCTTCACTTAAGCCCACTGCTGTTGCCACTGTGCCTATCATCTCATTGAGGGTCCTTTTTTTTTTGCTGACCCTCCATTTTACCAAACATGATGTCCTTCTTCAGAGACTGGTCCCTCCTGATGACATATCCAAAGTATGAGAGATGAAGTCTGGCCATCTTTGCTTCTAATGAGCATTATGGTTATACTTATTCCAATACAGATTTGTTTGTTCTTCTGGTAGTCCATGATATATTTAATACTCTTCTCCAACACCATAACTCAAACACATCAATTCTTCTATGGTATTACTTATTCACTGTCTAATTTCACATGCATATAAGGCTACTGAAAATACTATGGCTTGGTTGTTGTTGCTAGGTGCCATTGAATTGGTACCAACTCACAGCGACCCTGTGCACAACAGAATGAAACAATGCCCAGTCCTGGGACAACCTCACAATTGTTACCACGCTTGAGCCCACTGATGCTGCCATGTTGCCAATCAATCTCATTGGGGGTCTTCCTATTTTTCTCTGACTCTCCACCTTACCAAACATGATATCCCTCCCCAGCAACTGGTGCCTCCTGACAATATGCCCAAAGTATGAGAGACAAAGTTTGGCAATCCTGGCCTCCAAGGAGCACTCTGGCTGTACTTCTTCCAACACAGATCTGTTGGTTCTTTGGGCACTTTTCTCCTCCAACAACATAACTCAAAAGCATCAATTATTCTACGGTCTTCCTTATTCACTGTCCAGATTTTGCATGCACATAAGGTTATTGAAAATACCATGGCTTGGGTCAGGCACACCTTAGTCCTCAAACTGACATAATTGCTCTTCAACACTTTACAAGGTATTTGTATCAGATTTGCTTATTGCAATACGTCGTTTGACTTCTTGACTGCTGCTTCCATGAATGTAGACAGTTGATCCAAGAAGAATGAAGTCCTTGATAACTTCAATCTTATCTCTGTCGATAAGAATGCTGTTTATTGGTCCATTGGTGAGGATTTTTATTTTCTTGACATTGAGATGTAATCCATAGCGAAGGCTGTGCTCTTTGATCTTCATCAGTAAGTATTTTAAGTCCTCTTCACTTTCAGCAAGCAAGGTTGTATCATCTGCATGTTGCAGGTTGTTAATGAGTCTTCCTCCAAAACTGATGACACGTTTTTCTTCATAGAACCCAGCTTCTCAGATTATTTGCTCAGCATACAGGTTGAATAAGTATGGTGAAAGAATACAACCCAGTCACACACCTTTCTTAATTTGAAACCATTCAGTGTTCCCATGTTCTGTTCCAACAACTGCCTCTTGGTTCATGTACAGATTCCTCATGAGCACAATTAAGTGTTCAGGAATACTCATGCTTTGCAATGTTGTCCATAATTTGTCATGATCCACAGAATCAAAAGCCTTTGCATGGTCAATAGAGCACAGGTAAACATCTTTCTGATATTCTCTGCTTTCAGCCAATATCCATCACACATCAACAATGATATCCCTCGTTCCATGTCCTCTTCTGAATCCGACTTGAATCTCTGGAAGTTCTCTGTCAATGCATGCTTGCAGCCGTTTCTGTATTACCTTTGTAAGTCCTTTGTTTCTCTGGTTACATTTATTCCTAGATATTTCATCCTTTGGGTGGCTATTGTAAATGGTATTGCTTTCCTAACGTCCTTTTCAATGCTGTCGTTTTTGGTATAGAGGAATCCAACTGATTTTTGTACGTT
>NW_006408741.1:2765192-2782844 GCF_000296735.1 Chrysochloris asiatica
CTATATTCTGGAATAATTTGAGTAGAATTGGTGACAGCTCTTCCTTGAATGTTTGGTAGAATTCACCAGTGAAGCCGTCTGGGCCTGGACTTTTTTTGGTTGGGAGTCTTTTGATGACCTGATCAATTTCTGTATTACCTTTAGTAAAACTTTACTTGCATGGGATATCAAAGATATTGTCCAATGATTTCCACATTCTGTTGGGTCATCTCTCTTTGGAATGGGCACAAATATGGATCTTTTCCAATCAGTTGGCTTGGTTGTTGTTGGTGGTGGTTATGTGTTGTGGAGTCGGTTCCGACTCATAACGACCCTGTGCAGGGTTTCCAAGGCTGTAAATCTTTACAGGAGCAGAAAGCCTTGGCTTGGTTGGGTGCACTTTAATCTTCAAACTGACATCTTTGCTCTTGAACACTTTAAAGAGATCTTGTACAGCAGATTTGCTTACTGCAATACATTGATTTCTTGACTGCTGCTTCCAGTATTGATGGTGGATCCAAGCAACATGAATTCTTTGATGACTTCAATCTTTTCTCCATTTATCATGATGTTATTTATTGGTCCATTTGTGAGGATTTTTATTTACTTTACATTGAGATGTAACCCATACTAAATGCTGTTGTCTTTAATCTTCATCAGTAAGTATTTTAAGTCCTCTTTGCTTTCAGAAAGCAAGGTTGTATCATCTGCATATCACAGGTTGTTAATTAGTCTTTCCCCAGTCCTGATACCATGTTCTTCATACAAACCATCTTCTCAGATTATTAGTTCAGCATATTAAATAAATATAATGAAAGAATACAACCCTGGCACACACCTTTTCCACTTTTAACCCAGTGTCCCCTTGTTCTGTTCGAAGTTTCTTCATCTATGTACAAGTTCCTCATGAGCACAATTTAATGTTTCACAATACTCATTCTCCCCACTGGTGTCCACATTTAGTCATGTTGAAAGCCTTTGCATACTCAATAAAGCACAGGTAAACACCTTTCTGTTATTCTGTGCTTTCAACCAAGTTTCATCTGACATTAGCAATGATATGCCTCATTCTACCTCCTTCTATGAATCTGGCTTGAACCTCTGGCAGTTCTATGTCAATGTATTATCACAGCCATTTTTAAATTATCTTCAGCAAAATTTTAGTATCATGTGATATTAGTGATATTGTCTGATGATTATTATTGTCTGTTGGGTTACCTTTCTTTGGAATGGGCACAAATACAGATTTCTTCCAGTCAGTTGACCATGTAGCTATCTTCCAAATTTCATTGCATAGATGAGTGAGTGCCTCCAGTGCTGCATCAGTTTGGTGAAAGATTTCTATTTGTTTTCCATCCATTCTCAGAGCTAGGTTCTTTGTCATTGCCTTCATTACAGCTTGGACTTCTTTCTTCAGTACTATTGGCTCTTGATCATATACTACCTCTTGAAATAGCTGAACATCAACCATTTATTTTTGGAACAGTGACTCTGTATTTCTTCCATATATATGTGTGTGTGTGTGTGTGTGTGTGTGTTTATTGTGAATTGAGTGATAGTTTACACATGAGAATATCAGCTTTACATTCATTCTATTGTATTTCGTTTAATTGCAATGATTTCAATCCCCTCCATGCATCATTATTCAACAGCATTTGCTTCCAATCCTTTTGGGTTTTTTGGATATACACTGAAGCACTCAGGAATATATAATCATTCAAACAACCAAAGGGTACACTCTGCATGCCTGCACGCCAGCCCCCCAGCTGCCAGCACACAGCCCCTCTCCTTCCTTGAGTCTAGAGTCCCCAGCCACTCCATCTCTCCCCGTCATCATCTCTGCCTCCACCTCTGGTGTCGCTGCTGCTCTGGATAGGGTCCCATGCTCCACTTTTCTCACTTGAGAAGACCAGGAACCTCCACTCCTGGGCTGCAAGATCAACCACTCCCTTCCTTTTGTTACAAAACATCTACCTTTACAGCCCAACATTCAGTCAGTCCTGTTAGCAATTATTCACTATTGAACCACAAGAATCTTATCCCCTCCTTTCATCAGTCTTGTCTAGACAGGTTGGAAACCACTCAGTGGAGAGTCTACCTTCCCCCATATCGTCTGAAATTAAGCTTCCTCTTGAAAACTTGAAAGCCAGTCACTTTGTGCCTTTGTTACTCTCACCATTTTGGGTAGCCAATGTCTAAGTTGCCCATCCCTGTCAATCCTGTGTAGAGAGGGTGTGGAAATGATCCTTGCTGTAAAAATGTGTTCCCTCTTTTGAGCTACTACATCCAGAAGTATAGGTCAAGTTCATCAAATTGTAGGGTGCACCTGACCCAAGTCATGTTTTTTTCAATAACCTCATATGCATGCGAAAGCTGGACAGTGAATAAGGAAGACCATAGAAGAATTGATGCTTTTGAGTTATGGTGTTGGAGGAGAATATTGAAAGTGCCATGGGCTGCCAAAAGAACCAATAGATCCGTTTTGGAAGAAGTGTAGACAGAGTGCTCCTTGGAGATCTAGATGGTGAAACTTCGTCTCTCATACTTCAGACATATTGTCAGGAGGGACCAGTCGCTGGAGGATATCATGTTTGGTAAGGTGGAGGCTCAGAGAAAAAGAGGAAAACCCCCAACGAGATGGATTGGCCAAGTGGCAGCATTGATGGGTTCAAACATGGCATCAATAGTGAAGTTGGCCAGGATCAGGCAGTGTTTTGTTCTGCTGTGCATAAGGTCGCTATGAGTTGGTACCAACTCGATGGCACCTAACAACAACAATACTCTTTTTCCTCTTCTTTCTTCCTCTAGTGTGGGTGCTCTTGTGCATCTCCCGTCACTTCACATCTGCTGGACACTTTACTCTCCACTCTAGTCCTCTGTGACTATGTCTCTGTCCCTGGATCAGTAGTCCCCAGGTCTCACTGTACTACTGGCCACCCAGGTCACGATCCAGGTTGACAGGAGTCTATTGAATGTGGTCAGACTTAGCTCACAGCTTCATTGCTATTTTCCCCCCACTTGCCTTTATCGGTAGACCAACATGGTCACCAACAAGATTACATGCCTGCTCGTGTATTCCCTTTGAATTTCAGTCTTGGAAGGGGGTTTGTCCTGAGGGGACTTGATTGCTTGCCTTGATAACTCTTCCATCTTCTTTTGATACTTTCTGCATCAGTCACTATTTTGCCCAAAGAATCCTTCAGTATTTCAAATTGAAGCTTCAGTTTTTATCTAAGTTCTTTCATCTTGAGAAATGCTGAGCATGTTCCTTTTGGTTTTCTAACTTCAGATCTTTGTACATTTCATTATAATAATTGATTTTGTCTTCTTGAGCTGAGATAGAAAGGATAAAATAGTGGATAAACGGAGAAGAAAGAATAAACAAACAAAAATAATGATACCAAAAAAAAAAAAAACCAAGCCACAAAACAAAACAGTGCAGCTGTTGGACTCAGAAAGGAGAAAATTCTGCAGGGCGCCTATAAGCCAAGGAGCTCTGGAGATGGGTTTGGGTGGGATGTGACAACAAAGTTTCTGGTCCTAGATGGAGTTCCTATGTTATCTACATTCAAGGCACTCAATCTGGAAGTCATTCATGAAGGACCTTGATGGAGCTGGTTTCAGTGTCTTTCAGGACCACAGGCCATCTGGGAGCAGGGTGTCCAGTTAAATGCTGGTCTGGTGGCTCTGTGGGTTCTTCAGGTGTGGAGCTGAGCCTTCTTGAATTCAAGCACTAAAGGGGCACATCAAAGGGGTGCAGCAGGCCCCAACCTTGCACTAATGTGGCTCCCAACCATGTGGCTCCAAACTCCTGGAGAGCAAGGTCTACTTTCAGGCTGGATGAGAGTAAGAACTGGCCACCTCTCTGGTCAGCAGGGGAATATGGGATAAAAGGAAGGACTCACACCTTTCCTATTGCTTGTTGGAATCTGCTGTGCCAGGCCATCTTCTGTTGGCAAAGTTGCTCACTGGTAGGCAGCCGCATCTGACATGCCGTTCACCAATCAGTCTTTCTCTCTTGCCACCCCTGCTCAGTTTCTCCTGCCAGTAAGCACTCAATCTACTTCTCTAACCTTGCCTCTGAAGCTCAGGGTTCACAAATTTTCATCTGTGTCTGTTTCATTCGGTGTCTTGTATCTTTGTTGTAGTGGGTCCATGTAGTGTGTCATCCCAGCTCACCATCTTCTATATTATGGCTGTATTTTTTCATAGTGGGTAAGATATACACAACAAAACATTTATACAATGTAGTGACCTTCATTATATCTATATTATGGCTGTATTTTTAATAAAAAGTTTACCAACTACCAGTTGTCATTAAACCAACTTTCTTCCAAAGCACATCTGGACATCCATCCAACTGCTTCTCCATTAGCAGGCAAGATGCTTTATGTTCTGTACCCAGGGACTCCTCTAATAAAAAATTTATACATTACATGTAAACATATATAACATAAAATCTGGAATAAAACACACTAAAATAGCTTACCAATACTTTTTCTCTGAGCAATAGGATTAAAATGAACTTTTATATGTTCTCACTACTTATTTGTAACTTCTCATTTCCTCAGTGAGCATATCATAATTGTGCAAAAAAGAAAATAAAAAGCTTTAACTCCCCTCCAACTTCAGAATTGGGGAAAAAATGAAGGACTTCTGAAATAATGATGAGCTGACACTACCTTATGAACAAAATGTAGGACTTCCATAAGAAATGCAGATGACTAGAACCACAAAGTGGAGCCCTGGAAAAGGAACCCTTCAGTGCCTGACTGAAAGGTTTGAACTGAAACGGAATGGTTTGAATGTACCCAGCAACTCTGCAGGACAAAGACCAGGTAATCTTCTTCTATAAAGATGACAAGCTTTCAAGAGGGAGTCTAGTTCCAGATAGGGTGGGGGAAGGTAGATTCACCACTGAATGATTCCCAATCTGTTGGGACCAGGCTGGCAACAGAAAATGGGGATAAGACTCTGGAGAGTGATTGATTTTACAGCCCAGGAGTGGAGGTCCCTGGGACCATCAAATGAGAAGAACAGAGAGTGGGACCCTACCCAAAGAGGCAGTGACACCATGGCTGGAGACAGAGATGATGATGTGAACAGATGGAGCAGCTGGGGATGCTGGACTCAGGGAGGGAGAAGGGCTGTGTGCTGGCATCTATGTGGCAGGGGATGGACCTATGTGGTATACCCGTTGGTTATTAGATGGAGGGGATTGTAATCATTGCAATGAAATGAAATACGATAGGATGAGTGTAAAGCTGATGTTCTCCCATGTAAACTTCACAATAAAAACTTTTAAAGAAAAGATGACAGTCAAGAAAACCCTGTGGGTCAGTCCTACTGCCACATGGGGTCACAATGAGTCAGAATCGACTCAACAGCCCCCCCCAAAAAAACAGGCCCAGAAAAGATAATAAAGATCACAATTATTTTTTAAATACTTGATATTGTCCAAGAATTAACTTTGATTGTTCTTGGAAACTCCAGGCTAACAAAGAGATTCTAAATATGTTATTAATAATGACACTCAGTTTTCTGGTTATAGAATAAAGGGAACTTAGCTCTTAAGTGGGTAAAAAAACAACAACAACAAAAAAGAACACTGGCTGTCTCATTTCTATTCCTTATACTTATTTCTTTACCTGAAACAGCCCTACCCTCATTGACCCACTCCATGACTTTAAAAAATTATAATAAATTAAGAACATAAGAAAAACCAATTACAGAAACAATGGCATGGAGCCTGAGGAAGTTTGTATAAAGATTGTTTATGAAAGGGTCTGAAAGAGTTTATTTAATCTTCCCTGATTCAAACCCCTACTTTAGTGACCCCTGCAGATTCCTGGGTCTGGCTGAGTTAATGGAATGGCAACTTTTCTGCTCTGGGCCATGCACCACTCAGAGGCAAATCTCGAAGAGCTAGCTTTGTCAAGCGTTTGTTTCATGAGTAATTTCCCCGCAAGGCTATAGAAGAAAAACAAAGCATATATTGGCTACTATATTGCATGCAACAGATATTATCTAAAATAACTTCATGCCTACTGTTATCATTCAAATCACCTTTTAAAATCCTGTCTTTCCAAAATCATGGATTCATTCAAACATATTTAATAAAAATTAAACATAATCCCTGTCCAATAATCCTTTGGAGCTTTATCATTTGAGGAAGGCAGTGACTAATCCAAGATTCACAGGAATAATCTACAATTACAGCCATGGTGTGTGCTAACAGCGGGAGGCACGTGGGCCATCTAGAGGTAAGGGGGAGCGAACATGATAATTGGGCTAAGGATCTGAAGCATGGTTGGATGGTGAGACTTCAGCTTGCTTACTTTAGTCACCTCATCCGAAAAGTTCAATGGCTAGAAAAGGACATCTTATTTGGTAAAACAGAGGGAGACGGGGAAAAAAAAAAACCCTTCATGAGTTGGAGTAATACAACAGTGACTTCAATGGACTCGAACACATCAGCGATGATGAAGACGGAGCAGTACTGTGATGCTTCATAAAGTCACCATAAGTCGGAGCCACCTTGACGGCAACTAGCAGCAACAGTAAGAAGCTAAATTGGCAAAGACTAGATAATGTACTTTATATAGAGGAAAGTGGAGTGTCACTTCCTGGAGGCAGGAAGAGGCGTGGCTCCATCAGAAGCGTGAGTCTATTGCTGAGAACCGGAAGGAGTGAAAGGATAGGGGAAGCAGAAAACGGCAAAAATCCCTTTCTTATAAAAACCATAACTTAAATGTTTTAAAAAGGATCATGTCACTTCTCTGCCTAAAACTCTCCAATGGTTTCCCATGGCACATAGAAGGTACCCAAATTATAAGGCCCTCCAAGCCTGCCTTCACCTCCCAAGTTCTCAGAGGCTGAGCTTCTCCTTGCTCATCAGACTCCCACAGTCTGGGCCTCCTTTCAGATCCTTCAAAGTATTATAAGTCTTTCTTACCTTAGAACCTTAGCATTTCCTGATTCTTCTCTCTGAAATATTCCAATTCTGGGCTGGCTCCTTGACTTACCTCCAGGTCTTAAACCTGACACCTTAGATTCCGTAGAGTCAGTTCAGACCCATAGCGACCCTGGATAGGGTTTCCAAGAGCGACTGGTAGGTTTGAACTGCCGACCTTACAGTTAGTGTTGCTGTTGTTATCTGCTGTTGAGTCGATTCCAACTCATAGCGACCCTATATAGGGTTTTCAAGGAGCAACTGGTGAGCTTGAACTGCCGACCTTGCAGTGCAAACCGATCTTGCAGCCCAGCGCATTGATCCACAATGCAACACGGGGACTCATTGCAGTTAGTGGTCGGGTACTTCATCACATCAACACATCACATCAGGGTCCTAGAGGTCTTATTGTTGTTAAGTGCCATTGAGTCTGTTCTGACTCGTAACGACCCAGTAGAGGGTTTCAGAGGAGCAACCACGTAATTTGTAGTATTTTCTGCCATAACACCTTGCTTTGTCCCTTGATCGCATTCATCAAGATTTCTGTATGTTTCCTTATTTATTGTTAATCTACCTCCACTATACTATAAATCCTATGAGTGCAGGGTCTGTGTCTATCTATGTTGTTGGTAGCTACCATCAGGTAGAGTCAGGCTACTACCTGATCGGTGGTAACCCCAAGCACTACAGAGGAAACTGCTGCTCCCTGATGAGCTGCAAGATCCAACTGTTGTGATCCATAGAATTTTCAATGGCTAGTTTTCAGAAGTAGAGCACCAAGTCCTTCTTCCAGGGCCATCTTTGTCTAGAAGCTCCTGTGGAACCTATTCAGCACGATTCAAGTCTCCACTGACAGACAGGTGGCAACTCTGCATATATGCACTGGGTGGGAATGGAACCAGGGTCTCCCCTGTGAAAAGTAAGCGCTCTACCACTGCCTCCTACATCTATCTTATTCTACCCTTTATATTCAGGCCTAGCACAATAACTGGAACAAATCAACACACAAATAACTCCCCAGTAATTTACATTATTCATTCAACATTTAAATATCAAATACCTAATGTGGCACTGTAGGATAAGTACTGGACTGCTAATCAAAAAGCCCCATACAGGGTCACTATGAGTTAGAACAACCCAATGGCACGTAACAACAACAGCAACAATTGCTAAGTACTGCCCTAGGAGCCAGATATATGGACTTAGGGGCAAGCTCACCAAAATAATAGTGTCCCAGTCTTTTCCTGTTAAAGCAGTTTCTTTTGGCTGTCTTTAGGGGGACCTCCCTTTTCATATGGTTCTCCCCTGCCGTCTTTCTTTAATGAATGGAGATACTTCAATTGAACCTCATAACCATCAAGGCAGGTTGCATGGTCCTCACCTTACCCTCTGTCTGAATGGTCTCTGCCACAGGGAGGCTCATCTGGCCTAATGTCTGCTGAGGGTCCTAATCCTCTTTGGACTCTTGGAGACTCATGCTGTCACTCATTGCTGAAATCTGTCAAGCCCAGCCACCAATCCTCCATGGAGAAAATGATAAACATGGCAGCCCCTCCCTCCCATTAGTGGTATCTGCCAAGCCACCTTAGCACTGCTGGGATTTCCCAGCAGAGTTTATCCATGAGGGCTTATGATTCCTGGCAACACCGAGAACCTGGGAGATCCAGGATCACTGTTTCAGCCTTGTTTATCTTGTTACTTCCTTCTGCTAATCAAACATTATACTCCTGTGTCAAAATGGACTTGGGACCACACAGAATGGGTATGTATACATGGAAACCTACAGCTTCCTCCAGGCTACACCTGGAAGTTGATAGTTTCCTGTCATCCTGAGGTTTCCACATGACCTCAAGGCTTTACCCCAAGAGGGCAGAAAGCAAGAAATTAATGACTGGCCTCCTCATTCTCTTACTCTCTCTTCCTCCATTTTACAATCCCCTAAAGCTGGAAAGAACCGGATTTCCACCTTTCCTTTATGGCAGAGATTTTCTCTATACTATATCCTGAATCCTCCACTAGAAAACACAACAGCTCCTCAGACTTAATGCTTTATAAAGAGTCCAAGAACTTTAGATGATTTTTAAGGATATAAACATATAGCTCAGTAGCTCCTCCACTCCTGAAAAAAAAAAATTACCTTCAACAGATTTTTGTAAGATAAAATTGTTAGAACTTGGTAATTAAATACAAAGGAAGTAGTTGAGAATGATTTAAGATTGTAGGGGGTGGTGATACTGCCAAAGACAATTGGGACTACAAAAAGGAAGACTTGAATTATGAGAAATGTAATGAATCCAAATTTGGACCAATTAATTTAGAGTCCTTATAGGGCTTGTTACTGGAGATACCACGTAGGGGACAGGTATGTGCATTTTCAGCTCTGGGGTAATGTCAGAATTAGAAATAAGAGTTGAGAGTTATCAGAATTCCTGATAATTAGAAATCATAGGAGTTAGGGATAGTGTGAAGACTGGGAAGTAATGTGAACTGAGAACAGAACACTAGGAACCACATACATTGAAATAGTAGGTTGAGGAAGGGAAAGTGAAAATGAGAAGAAATAGTCAAATATACAAGACCAGCAGAAATTAGTGCTTTGTTAAGATTACCAATTACTTTATGTCACTAGACGCACATCAGTGTGTCTTCCTCTGATGGCTTGTGTTTGCTCTGAAGCTATGCCACTGGTATTTTAAATGCCAGCAGGGTCACCCATGGTGGACAGGTTTCAGCAGAACTTCCAGACAAACAAAAACTAGAAAGAAGGAGAGGCAAACAATTCTGAAAGGTTAGCCACTGAAAAGTTTATGAAAAGCAGAAGAATGTTATCTGATATTGTGCTGGAAGATAAGAAAAGCCTCTAAGGTGGTTGTTGGTGGTGGTGGTTGTGCGTCACTGAGTCGGTGCCAATTCATAACGATCTATACAGGAGTTCTTTACAGGAACAGAAACCCTCATCTTTCTCTCATGGAGCAACTGGTGGATTCCAACTACTGACCTTGCCGTCAGGTTAGAAGGCACTCAAAATACAAGTGGGGAAGAGCTGCCTTCTCAAAGTAGAGTTCACTTTAATGATATAGATAGAGCAAAGCTATGACGACCTTCATTTGCTAATGGGGCCCAATGCAAAATGAGAAGAAACAACTGCAAACATCCATTAAGGATCGGAACATGAAATGTCTGAGGTATGAATCTAGGAAAATTTGAAGTAGTAAAAAATGAAATCAAACACATAAAAATCAATATCCTAGGTATGAGCTGAAATGAACTGAATTGGCCATTTTGAATCTGATGATCTTATGATTTGCTATGTTAGAAATGACAAGTTTAAGAGAAACGGTGTCTCATTCATCATCAAAAAGAGCATCTCAAGATCTCTTGAAGTACAGTGCAGTCTAAAACTGGATAATATCCATATGTCTACAAGGAAGACCAATTAATATGACTACTCAAATTTACACACCAACCACTAAAGCCAGTGATTGAAGAATTCTACCAAGACTTCTTCAGTCTGAAAGTGATCAAACACGCAATCAAGATACATTGATAGTTACTGGTGATTGAAATGCAAAAGTTGGAAACAAAGAGGAGGGATTAATTAGTCATTAGAAAGCATGGCTTTCATGATAGAAATGATGCTGGAGATTACATGATAGAATTTTGCGAGACTGACCACTTATTCATTGCAAATATCTTTTCTCAACAATAAAAATAAAAGTAAAAAAGATACATGTGAACTTCACCAGATCGAATATACAGTAAGCAAATTGACTGCATTTGTGGGACAAGATAATGGAGAAGCTCAGCATCATCAGTCAAAACAAGGCCAGGCTCCCACTCTGGAAAGTTCAGGCTGAAGCTGAAAAAAATTAAAACAAGTTCATGAGAGCCAAAACACAACAATGTGTATATAGAGACCATCTCAGGAACAAATTGTTGCATTGAACACTAATGAACAGAAGAGTTGTGGCATGACATCAAGAACATCATACATGAAGAAAGCAAAAGGTCATTAAAAACACAGGAAAGAAAAAAAAGACAAACATGGATATCAGAAGAAACTCTGAAAACTTGCTCTTGAATGTAGAGAAGCTAAAACAACTGGAAGAAATGATTAATTAAAAAAGCTGGACAGCAATTTTCAAAGGGCAGCTGTAGAGGACAGAGTTGAATATTACAATGAAATATACAAAGATATAGAGTTAGAAAGCCAAAAGGGAAGAAAAAGATCAGCATTTCTCAAGCTTAAAGAAGGAAAATTCAACCATCAAGTTTCAGTATTAAAAGATTATATAGGAAAAATATTGAATGGCACAGGAAGCATCAAAAGGTGGAAGAAATACATAGCCAATGTACAAAACAGAAATGATTGCTGTTCAACCATTTCAAGAGGTAGCATATGATCAAGGACAAGTGGTATTGAAAGAAGAAGGCATTGGTGAAAAACAAGGCTCCAAGAATTGATGCAATACAAATTGAAATCTTTCAACAAAATGATGCAGCATTGGAAGCACTAACTCGTCTTTGCCAAGAAATTTGGAAGGTAACTGACTAAAGAGATCCATATTTGTGCCCATTCCAAAGAGAAGTGGCCCAACAGAATGCATAAATCAGTGAGGAAATCATCAAACAATATCATTAATATCACATGCAAGGAAAATCTTGCAAAACATAATTCAAAAACAGTTGCAACAATACATCAACAAGGAGCTACCAGAAATTCTAGCTAGATTGAGGGGACATTGAATGAGGGATATCATTGCTCATTGCTAATGTCCAATGGATCTTGTCTGAAAGCAGAGAATACCAGAAAGATGTTTGCTTGTACTTTATTGACTATGCAAAGGCATTCCACTCTGTGGAGCATAACAAACTGTGGATAACATTATGAAGAATGAGAATCCCAACATTTAATTGTGCTCATGAGAAACCTGTACTTTGACCAAGAGGCGGTTGTCACAACAAAACAACAGGATACTAACTGGTTCAAAATCAGGAAAGGTATGTGTCAGGGTTGTATCCTTTTACCATATTTACTCGATCTGTATGCTGAGCACATAATCCAAGAACTTGGATTATATGAAGAAATAAGTACTATCAGGTTTGGAGGAAGACTCATCAACAGTCTGTGATATGCAGATGACACTACTTTGCTTGCTGGAAGCAATGAGGACTTGAAGTGATGAAGATCAAAGACTACAGCCTTCAGTTTGGATTGCACCTCAATATAAAGAAAACAAAAGTCCTCACAACTGGACAAACACATAACATCATGATAAATGGAGAAAAGATTGAATGTGTCAAAGACTTCATTTTGCTTGGATCCAGAATTAGTGCACATGGAAACAGCAGTCAAGAAATCAAATGACATATTGCATTAGGTAAATCTGCTATAAAAGACCTCTCTAGTGTTCAAGAGCAAAGATGTCACTTTGAGTCTAAGGTACACCTGAACAAAACCATGGTATTCTCAATCGCCTCATATGCATGTGAAAGCGGAACAACGAACAAGGAATATCATGGAAGAATCGATGCATTTGGATTATGGTGTTGGCCAAGAATATTGACAGTATCATGGGCTGCCAGAACAAACAAATTTGTGTTGAAAGAAGTACAGCCAGAATAATCCTTAGAAGCAAAAAGGACAAGACATCATCTCTCGTACTTTGAGCATATTATCAGAAGGGACCAAGCCCTGGAGAAGAAAATCATGCTTGGAAAAGTGCAGAGTCAGAATTAAAAAGGAAGACCTCCAACAAGATGGACTGACTTGGTGGCAGCAATGATGGTCTTAAACCTAAAAATAATTGGCAAGATGGTGCAGGACTGGGTGCATAGGTCCCTATGAGTCAAAACTGACTTAATGACACCTAACCACCACCACAACAAATCCAATAACTATGTCTCAACGTTTATTTCACTAATGTAACTATGATAAAAGTAAATTGATCAAAATGATCACTCTCATGCCCACAAGTATATGTATAGATTTTTCATTGTTAAGTGCCATCAAGTCGGTTCCAATTCATAGCAACTCTGTATAGGATTTCCAAGGAGTGGCTGGTAAGTTTGAATCACCAACCTTGAGGTTCAAACCAACCTTGCAGTACAGTGCTTATCCTACAGTGCCACATCAGGTTTGGCAGAGGATATATCTGTATAAGTAATTATACACACTGCAACTATCTCCATGTATGTAGTACATGGGTATAAAAGTCTGCTGCACAAGACCTTAAAGTGTTGAAGAGCAAAGATGTCAGTTTGAGGACTAAGGTACACCTGACCCAAGCCATGGTATTTTCAATAATTTCATATGCATGTAATAGTTGGACAGCAAATAAGGAAGACTGTAGAAGAATTGATGCATTTGAGTTATGGTGTCAGAGGGGAATATTGAAAGTACCATGGACTGTCCCCCCAAAAAAACACAAAACAAAAAAATAGATTTGTGTTAGAAGAAGTACATCCAGAGTTCTCCTTGGAAGCCTGGATGTTCTCATACTTCTAACGTATTATCAAGAGGGACCAGTCACTGGAGAAGGATATCATATTTGGTAAAGTGGAGGGTCAAAGAAAAAGACAAAGACCCCCAACAAGATGGATTGGCACAGTAGCAGCAGCAGTGAGCTCAGGCGTAACCACGATTGTGAGGTTGGTGAAGGACCGGGCAGTATTCTTCTCTGTGGTGCATAGGATTGCTATGAGTCAGTACCAACTCTATGGCACTTAGCAACAACAACAGTAGAACAAGCAGGGGTAAATATATGAAAACTAGCTAGCCATAGTCAAACACCTAGAGGGGTTTTCATTAGTCATTGGACTTGGGGGCTTAGGACCACACCCTGGAGACTTATAGGTCAGTTGGTATAGTATACTCCACAAAGACAAGATTTTACATCCTACTTTGATGAGTAGTAACTGGGTCTTAAAAGCTTGCTAGTGGCCATCTAAGATACAACTGTTTGTGTATCACTGTCTAGAGTAAAGAAGAATGAAGAATAGAAAAGCCTCAAGGAAACAATTAGTTCAAAGGATGAATGGACCACAAGACCCACAGCCTCCAGTCTCCTGAGAACAGAAGAACCCAATGGGCCTGGCCATCACTACTGATCATTCTAGTCACATTCATAATAGAAGGACCTGTGCAAAGCAGGAGAAAAATGTAGAACAAAATTCCAAATCATAAAAAAGACCAGGCTTACTCGTCTGATAGAGACTGAGAGAACCCCTGGGACTATGGCCCTTACACACCCTTCAAACCTGGAATGACCTAGCCTTAGGGATCACCTTTCAGCAAACAATAGACCCATAAAATGAGTAATAACACAGTGAGGAATAGATTCCTGAGAACAATCAACTGTAGGAGACAAAAATGGCAGCCTTTGTCCAAAAATAAAGTTCTGAAGTCAGAAAGGGGCAGGAAAAAAAGAATGAGGAATTGAAACTGGGGTCCCAGGGAGGAAGTAGGAAGAGATTTGTTACAGTAAGGGGATGACAACTAATGTCACAAAACAACATGTGTGTGAACTGTTGAAGGGGACACTAATGCTCTGTAAACTTTCACCCAAACTACAATAAAATGTTGCCCAAAAACAATTTTTAAAAAATTTTTAAAGTGATCACTCTCTCCTCTTAAAACATCTTCACTTGGCTTTCTGGCACATTTCTGGGTTTTATCCTAACCCACTAGCAATTCCATCTTTATGTACTTTACTGCTCACCCTGCTGATCTCCAACAGTCAGAAGGTCCCAGGGTTTCATCTTGGAAGTTCTCCATCTATATTCTTACCACTGGGAAATCCTCCTCGAATTTCACAGCTCTAAGCACTAACTATATACCAAAGACTGCCAGCTCAGACTTGGTCCGGAAATCCATGCTACTTCTCGACATCTCCACTTGACTGTATTCTAGGCAGCTCAGACTTATCCTGTGAAAAATCAGAAGCCTAGTCTTCCCCCCAAAAGCTGCTCATAGTTTCCCCATCTCAATGAATGACAATTCCATCTTCATTGCTCAAGCCAAAAAGCCTTAGGGTTATCTTTGACTTTTTCTCTTTACCTAATTTATCTCCTATTACTCACCACCTTGTTCACGTAACTCCAGCCACACAGACATCCTCAAACATGCTAAGCATTCTCCCACCTCAGGGTCTTTGGAATTGCTGTCTCCTTTGTCGGGAAGATCCTTCACCCAGGCATCTGCATCACTTGCTTTGTGTTTCCTTCAGCTTCTTGTTCACTACCCATCACTCTCTCTCTAAGGTCTTCTTTGACAGTCCTGTTTGAAACTGAGCAGTTCCCCATGTTCCTTATTTTTTTCTGCTTTATTTTTAAAATCTGCTTTATTGGTGTATGTTGTTGTTGTCAAGTGCCGTCGAGTCGTTTCTGACTCATAGCAACCTTGTATAGGGTTTCCGAGTAGCTGGTGAGCTTGAACCGCCAACCTTATGATTCAAACTGACCCGAACATTAACCCACACAATTGGATGTGTTTTGACAAATGTACATACCAGTGCAACTACCACCACAAATAAAATATAGAACATTTTTACCATTCTAAAAGATTCTCTGGTACTTTTCACAGTGAATCCCAACCATCCATGCCTGAACCAAGGCCACCAGTGATCTGTTTTCCATCATAATACATTGATTTGCCTTTCCTAGAGTTTCATACAAATGGAATTATACAATGTGCAATTGTTGGTGCCTAGCTTCCTTCTTCACTCAGCAGGATTTGAAAGCTATACATGTATGTATAAGTAATTTGTACCTTTATATGACAAAGTAATATTTCATTTCATGGGCATGTCACCATTATTTATCCATTCACCTGTGGATGAACATTCGGGTTGTTTCTAGTTCTTTGCTTTTTAATATAAATAACAATGCTATGAACACTCATGTACACAGTTTTCTATTGTTGTTAAGTACCGTGGAGTCAGTTCTGGCCCATAGTGACCCTGTATAGGGTTTCCAAAGAACAGCTGGTGAGCTTGAACTGCCGACCTTGCCATTCAAACTGACTTTGAAGTCCAGCACATTAACCCACAGCACCACACCAGGACTCCACAGCTTTCTATAGGACACAGAAACATAGGTCTACAACTTTCTATAGACCTGTGTTTTCATTTCTTTTGTAAAAATATCTAAAAATGGAATTGTTGGGTGATGATTAACGTGTGTTTAACTTTTAAGAGATTGCTAAGCTGTTCTTCAAAGTGATTAGTCTACCTTCTTACTACCAGCGAAGCATGAGAGTTCCAGATACCCTACATTCCATTCTTGTCAACACTTGGCATTGTCATGTTTTTCAATCTTAGCCATTCTAATCATATGTGTGGTTTTACTTTAATTTCTTTGATGCTTAATGATGTTAAGAGTCTTTTCATTTGCTTACTGTATTATCTCAGACTGTGACTTGCCTTTTCATGTTCTTAACAGTGTTCTGCCAAAGCAAAAGCTTTAACCTTAATGGCCATCTTTCAAGCTCTTTTCATTTTTATGGCTCATGTTTCTTTCTGTGTGTTAGCTAAGAAATATTTGCCTATCTCAATGTTTCAAGGAATTTTCATCTAGAAATTTTATGTTAATGTACATGATTCAATAATAGTTTTTATAGGATACAAGGCAAACAGACAGGTTTCCTTTTTCTAAGCAGGTAGCCAATTTATCTTACATAATTTGACAAAAAGATCCTCTTTTGAATTACCTAGCTTTTTTGTCATAATTAAGTTCACTATATTGTTGTTGTTGTTAAGTGCCACCAAGTCAGTTTCAACACATAGTGATTCTGCATAGGGTTTCCAAGGCTGTACATCAAGAGCAAAAAGCCTCATCTTTCTCCCACAGAGCAGCTGGTGGGCTCAATCCACTGACCTTATGGTTGGCAGTCCAGTGCTTATTATAGAGAATACATACTGTTCCATTGGCCTACATATCTGTCATTACACATTGTCTTGATTATAGTAGTTTGTGTGTGTGTTTTTTTATTAAATCTTGAAATCAGATAATGTGGCTCCTCCAACTTAATTTATTTTCAGAAGCACTTACTTTAGATGGTCCTGTGTATTTCTGCATAACATTTAGGTTCAGCTTGCCAAATTCTATAAAAAGTCTGCTGGAATTTCAATATAGATTGCATTGATTCTACAAAATCAATGTAGAGTTACTGCATTTTTATGCAAATAACACACATGTTGTACTTTTTTGCCAATTATGTCCTCCTCTGCAAGGTATTCTAGTAAGCACACTATGCTAACTTTTATACACATTGCTATAAAATGATTAGTATAGCTTGCTTATAAAAATATTTTAGGGAATGGCAGAGTTGACAAAAAACATATATGTGCATGTTATTTGCATTAAAAAACAGTAAATAACGTTTTAAAAATACTGACTCTTCCTAGTCATAAACATGTAGTATTTATCCATTTATTTTAAAAAGATTATTAAAAGTCTTTAAAATTTTCTGTGAATAAAATTTTGTAGTTTATCTATACATACTTTGTTAAGATTATCCCTGAGTACACCATGGATTTTGGAGCTATTGTAAATGATATTTTTATTAGTATTTCTAAGTTTCCATTGCCAGAATCACTGTGCCAAAAAGAAATGGTTGATGTTAAACCATTTTAATAGGCAACATATGATCAAGAACTGATGGCACAGAACATGGGAACACTGAATGGTTTAAAACTAAGAAAGGTATGCGACAAGGTTGT
>NW_006408741.1:2783434-2784942 GCF_000296735.1 Chrysochloris asiatica
TAAACTTCATCTCTCATACTTTGGACATATTTCAGGAGGGGCCAGTCACTGGAGAAGGATATCATGTTTGGTAAGGTGGAGGGTCAGAGAAAAAGGGGAAGACCCCCAACGAGATGGATTGGCCAAGTGGCAGCATCGATGGACTCAAGTGTGGCAACAATAGTGAGGTTGGCCCAGGATCGCATAGTGTTTCATTCTGCTGTGCATGAGGTTGCTATGGGTCGGTACCAACTCGATGGCACCTAACAACATCAACAACAACCAGAGCTCCTTATTAAGTTGCTAGCTATAGGTTTTATTAAAAAGTGCCCTTTTATTAAATTAAGGCTATTCCTTCCTTTTGAGCTCTGGTAGCGTCGTGGTTACAAATCGGGTTGCTAACCTCTGGGTCAGCAGTTCAAAACCACCAGCAGGAGAAAGGTGAGGCTTTCTGCTCCCGTAAAGATTTACAGCCTCGGAAACTCTGTACAGAGTCTCTATGAGTCAGTTCCAACTCCACGGCACAATAACAACAACAACATTCCTTCCTTTTAGCTGTAGTTTGCTGAGGATTCATGAATGGGTATTGAATTTTTGCAATAACTTTTTCCCCGTTGTGTTGAGATATTTTGCAGAAAATAATTTACATGGTAGGCATGAGGCTGCTTGCAAAGCTGTCATTTGGCTGGCATCTGGGAATTTAGATTTCAAGAAGGTTCCCACTATTTCCAGAACTCATAAATGTAACTCATTGTGCCAAAACTATACAAAAATATGGTTTTCGTTTGGGAGACTGAAATTCTGCCGTATGGCAGTCAGAGGATGCCTATATGACCAACTCCCAATAAAACACCACCGGATATTGAAGCTCTATAATGAACTTCCCTTGTAGACAACACTTCATACAGGTTGTCAGATGTTGTTATTGGAGTAATGAAGCATGCCATAGTGGGAGAGGCCTTTTGGAAGCTTGGTTTCTCCTGGACTTTTCCCTATGAATCTTTTCTATTTGCTGATTTTGCTTTCTGTCCTTTCACTACAACATCTTAGTCATAAGCACAACTATATGTTAAATCTTGTGAGTTTTAGCAAAAAATCATTAAATATGAGGGTGGTCTTGAGGACCCCAAGCAAAGATATCATGTAGTTTTCCTCCTTTATTCTGCGAATTAAATTGATTGATTTTGAAAAATAAACCAATCTTAAGTTTCTTGAATAAACCCCACTTGATAGAATCCTTTATATGCATTGCTGACTTCAGTGAGCTAATATGTTGTGAAGGATTTTGCATCTATAGTAATAAGAGATATTGTTGTTGTTAAGTGCCATCGAGTCAGTTCCAACCCATAGCAACCCTCTATAGCGTTTCTGAGGAGCAGTTGATGAGCTTGAACTTCCAACCTTGCAGTTCAAACAGCTTTGCAGTCTGAGAGTATTGGTCTATAATTTTCTTTATAATATTTTTGCCTAGTTTGGGTATCAAGGTAATTCATGTCTAAAAAAATGAATTTGAAGGTGCAGAGGGCGGT
>NW_006408741.1:2793347-2805313 GCF_000296735.1 Chrysochloris asiatica
GTTGGCCCAGGATCGAACATTGTTTTGTTCTGCTGTGCATGGGGTCGCTATGAGTCGGTTCCGACTCGATGGCACCTGACAACAACAACAACAATTTCTTCTTTAATCAGTTTTGGTAATTTGTATCCTTCAATAAATTTGTCTGTTTCATTGAAGTTTATTGATATTGAGTTACTAAAAGTCTTCCCTTATAGCCCTCTTGGAGTCCTGATGCAGCACTGTAGGATAAGCACTGGACCACAAGGGCTGCTTGAACCACAAGGTCAGGTCACATCCACCAGCTCCTCTTCAGAAACCATATACAGGGTCGCTATGAGTTGGAACTGACTTGACGGCACTTAACAACAACGTGATCCTTCTGATATCTGTAGGTTCTGTGGTGCTATCCCTCCTTCAATACTGCTAGTAATACTTTGCGGTTTTCCTCCTTTGTTCATGATCAGTGTGGTTTATCGATTTTATTTATCAATTCAAAGAACCAAATATTGTTTTCGTTGATTTTTTCTATTATTTCACCATTTTCCATTTTGTTACTTTTCACTCTTATCTTAACTATTATATAAGTATCTTTGTGCTTATAATTTATTTGACATGCTCTTCCTTTTCTAATTTCTTACAGTAGAAGTTTAGATCATTCATTTCAGACCTTTCTTCTTTTCTAGTATATGTGTTTAACTAGCTAAACACTGCTTGCATATCACCAGTTTTTATGTATTATTTTTATTTACATTCAGTTCAAAATATTTCTCATTTCCATTAAGATTTCTCCTTTGTCCCAGAGGTTTAGAAATATGTTGTTTATTTTCCTAATACTTGGGAATTTTTTACCAGAGAATTTTGTCTTCTTCTGTTGGTGTTGTTAATTTGCTTAATTTTACTAAGATTCAGATAATAAGGGATTGTTTATTGCTATCCTTTAGTTAAAACCTTCTTAGACAATTTAGCTATTTAATTTACTTAGCAGATTTTTTTCATGGTTAATACAAAGGTAAATTTCAGACAGAAGTTCTGAATTAATGAAATCTTAATTTTAATGTCAGGACTGATAAGTAAAATCATGATAAATGGAGAAAACAATTAAGTTGTCAGTGACTTCATTCTAATTGGACCAACAATCAATGTCTATGGAAGCAGCAATCAAGAAATCAAATGAGCCATTGCACTGGGTAAATCTGCTACAGTAAAACTCTGTAAGGTATTAAAAAGCAAAAAATGTCATTTTAATGAGTAAGGTGCACATGACCCAAGCCATAGTTTTTTAACTTTCTCATATGCATGGAAATGCTGGACAATGAAAAAGCAAGACAGAAAAGAACTGATGCCTTCAACTTACGGAGCTGGCAAGGAACACTGAACATGTCATAGACTGCCAAAAAGTCTTAGAAGAGATACAATCAGAGTGTTCTAGCAAGGATGGCTAGAACTCACATCAGCTCACCTACTTTGGACATGTCATCAGGAAAGACCAATCTCTAGACAAAGAACTATGCTTGGTAAAAGAGAGAGTCTGCAAAAACAAGGGAAACCATCAATGAGACGGATTGACACAATAGCACAAGAGTGGACTCAAGTATATCAACAATCACAAAGCTATCACAGGCCCAGAAAATGTTCCATTCAATTATAAATAAGTTCACCATGAGTCAAAGTCAACTTAACAGCAACTAACAACAACAACGGAGTCCTGTTGTGGCGCTGTAGGATAAAGCACTGGGCCACAGGTTGCTTTGAGTCACAAAGTTGGTGGTCCAAACTCAGCAGCCGCTCCTCAGAAACTCTATACAGGTTCACTGAGTCAGAACCAACTCAATGGCACTTAATAACAGCAACAACTCACCAATCGTTGTTGAGTTGATTCCCGCTCATAATGATCCTGTAAGGCAGAACTGCTCCTGAGGGTTTCCAAGATTGCTAATCTTTACAGTAGTAGACAGCTTCACTGGCCTCCCTCAGAGTGACTGGTGGGTTTGAACCACTGACCTTGCAGTTGGCAGCACAATGCTTAACCCACTGTGACACCAGGGCTGTTTAATAATAATAGCAATGCTAATGTTACTATTTCATCATTTATAAACTAAGTAAAGCATTGATACTTAAAAAAAAATTTTAACATTGTATTATGAATTGAGTGAAGGTTTACCATACAGATCATCAGATTTACATTCAACAAATTATGCACTTGGTTTCATATCAATTATTGTACAAGGGTGAGTGAAAACTTAGCGGCACTCCAGTTACTTTAAAATTCCCTTTCACATCCACGGCTGATGACACTATTGAGTGTACAGGTGAGATGATTCTGTCTAATAGATGAGTGGCAGTAGATTTTGAAAAGTCTGTGTGAGATGGCTACCAAAACAAGGCACGGAAGAGTGTAAACAGGAGCGTTTGGACAGCTGCAAATAAAATTTGAACCGATACTCAAAGGAAGGTAAAAGTTTCTTTTTAAAAAATTGTTACTGGTGATGGGACATGGATTTACTATAAGCCTGAGAGTAAATTAGAGCAAACGGCAGAGTATGGAATGGAAACATCCTCAATCGCCAACCAAGAAAAAGTTCAAAAGTCAACCATCAGCTGGAAAATTGACGCTTACTGGGATTCTCAAGGGTCAGTATTGGAAGACTGTCAGGAAAAAGATTCAACCATCAACAGTGCTCATTACACTGAGATGCTCACTGAAGAGCTGAATCCTAAATTTAGGATTAAACGCAGAGGCCAGCTATCCAAGGGTGTTGTGATCTTGCATGACAATGCACACCCACACAGCTCAGCCCACACTGTTGACAGTCTGCAAAAACTTCATCCTCCATATAGTTCTGATCTTGCTCTTGGATTTCCCCTGTTTGATCCCCTGAAAGCAGCCCTTCAAGGATGAAGATTCATCTCTGATGAAAAAGTGAACACAGCAGTGCATTTGTGGTTTGCAGCTCAGCCAAAACATTGTTTAATAAGGGAATCTGAAAGCTTGTTAACAGATGGACAAAGTGTATTACTGAAAAGCAAGGAAATTGTGTCGAAAAATGATGTATTTGTCTTTTCTAAAAGTTGATTATAATAAATTCTACAGAGTGCAGATCATTTTTGACCCAACCTCCTATGACCCTCAGGGTCACATCACTTATCTGACTTCCTCCCTGTGTTTCTTGATTCTCTTCCTCCTTTTCTCCCCCACCTTTGTGAATTTTGTCCTTAGATAAGTGCTGCCCTTTTGATCTCAAATGATTGATTGGTCATTCTGTGGTGTGTGTTGGCCCCTCACTAGTGTTCTTGTGCCTTCTATGTATGTATCTATTGTTGATAAGTGTCTTCGTCGGTTCTGACTCATAGCAACCCTGTATAGAGTTTCCGAGGAGCAGCTGATGGTTTGAACTGCCAACCTTGTGGTTTACAGTCCAGGGCTGGTCCCACAGTGCCACACCATGAATCACTTATCTACTGCTTGACTGAAAATGAAGCCACAGGGGTGACAACAACCATCAATTTTAACTTAAACACTTGAATTCTTTTTGTCTCTTTTAGATTTTGGATTTTATTCACATTTAGGTTAGCAGCCAAGTGCTTTATCCACTGAACCACCAGGACTCCTTAGATTATTGAATTTAAAACTGAAAAACTAAAGTCTCATGACTTTCAGAAGGCTAACTTTATGTTTCAGGACTGGGCAGTGTTGGAATGGGCAGTATTCTGTTGTGCATAAGGTCACTGTGAGTCGGTATCAACTCGACAGCACCTAACAACAACAATAACAATTTCCCCACATTTGTTGCTGCTATTAAATTAGTTTAAGAGCTCCTTAAAGTGGTAGATTATGCACTGGACCAGTAACCACAAGGTCAGTAGTTAAGAGTCCACCAGCTGCTCTGTGGAAGAAGATGAGGCTTTCGGCTCCTGTAAAGATTTACAACCTTGGAAACCCTATACAGGGTGGCTATGAGTTGGGACCGACTTGACGGCACATAACCACCACCACTCAATTTTGTTTCTTTAAATCCCATGTGGTTTTAAGTATGATTTTATACATTTTCTCCTCAAACGTTCATGAGCTTTATCAGGTGACAGTTAAATTACTTAGATGAAGCCTCCAACACTGTCGAAAGGAAGCATTTTGAGGAACTCATCGAGTCCCCGGGATATGAATCAGCTCTTAGATTAATATGAGTTTAAGGAGATAGGACCCCCCACTTCCTACTTACTCACTGCATACCCTGCTGAGACTCTATTTTAAGGGTAGAATTACATGTGTCCTACAACTGCCTCTCCTACAGTTCAGCAAGAGCTTGGTAAATAATATCAGAACTGAGTCATTTATGGTTGAATGACACAGAATGAAAACTAAATCCCTTTCAGGCAGTTCCCGATGCCTAATATGGACTAAGAAGTAGACACTTTAACTAAAAAGCCCCACCTGTGAGCCAAATGAACCTTTCCCTATAAGGATGTTGATCGGATTTCATGATCAAAAAAGGAATCCAAAAACACTGTAAATGATCTGTCTGGGCCTGAAAGAAGGCCATTTTCTCTTCTCAAAGGCTTTGTCAATGTATGTCTACTGAGTTTATTCCTTTAATTGCTGAGAGTGTTCTGTTTTGTTCTGTCATGAAAGAATTCCAGTTAAGTTGCTCTTTCAACCAAGTGACAGATCATCTCACCCAGCAGTCCTACATGTGGCTACAATTTACTGCATTAGGAACAGAGTTTCAAACCGGTTCATTCTGGTCTGACCCTCTTACTGAGAATTTGCATTTCCACCAAAGAGATACTGAATGGAATCTACAGTTTAACCACGTCTCCAGGTGATTCTTATGTTCTTGTTAAAACGTAGATTCTAATTCAGTAGATCTTAAGTGGAAATGCAAATTCTTCTCATGGGGTTGGACCAGAATGAACCAGTTTGAAGGCCTGATTCCGAAGCAAAAACAAGATAACTGAAAGCAGAATTCATAGTTAGAGCTTGGAAAACAGGGCTGGTATTTTTATAGGATTTTTTTTTTTTTCCAAATGTAATTATGCATTCTAATGTGAATTATAAACCAAGCACCATGATGCCTAATCTAATTTATATCACTAGTGTTCAGTCTTCTTACCTGATAATAGTATATGACATCCTCTTTCTTTAAGAAGTAGAGAAAATGAAGTTTAAAAACGACAGCTTTCAGATAATTCAATTAAACTTTAAAAGCCATAAGGAAAGGGAAATCTTTTCTAAGGAAGTGACAATAGATTCATAAACTGAATGACTCATAAAGTGCTTTCAAATTGCAAAACTGATTATGAATCACCAAAGAAAAACTTAAAATCTCCTAAAATCTAAGCAGTCTTTTAGGAATCAACAACTGTAGCCTCTGTTGATCATTAACACGTTGTTATTCTCCGACCTGAAATAACCTTCTGGTGATACTAAAATAGGTCAATTTTCACAAAACTCTACTTAGAAATGTTTGTTTAAAAGTCAGATTTGGGTCTAAATTCTTTGGAATGACTCATAAGAATCTGGATGATATAAAGAATTATGCTTAGAGAAATGTACTAGACACAGGCATTGAATAAAGATATGTTGTTGTTAAGTTTCATCAAATCAGTTTCAGCTCATAGCAACCCTGAATAGGGTTTCCAAGGAGCAACTGATGAATTTGAACCACCAACTTTGTGGTTCAAACTGACCTTGCGATCCAGTGCTTTATCCCACAGTGTCACACCAGGACTCCAGAAAATGATACAAAAATCTCTTTTAGTAAAAATCTTTGTCTTTCAGAACCCTCATCAGAAGGTAGTTCCCTTGAAAGAAGACTATGGTTGAATAATAATCTGATAAAGGAGGAATTGGCCTGGGAAGCAGGGCTTTCAATAAAGAATGGAAAAAAATGTTTAGAGTTTAGAAATCTACAAGGTGGTTCATTATACATAAACCATTAACAACAGGTAGAATTTCTAGAGATCAGAATCTATATTACATTATGCTGTTTAAGAACTTGAAAATAATGAATGGCCCAGGAATGCTCCCAGGAACTGATGAACAATGTCCACTCAAAGAGGATTTTAGTCATTAACTTCAGAGATACCTTTGGTTGATGTCTAAGCCCAGAACAGGTGATAAGACAGTAGTAACCAAGATGATAATATATTCTTCAACGGACAGGATAAGCTTAGAGATAGTAATGTTTTTAAGCACTGTCAAGTTGGTTCCAACACATAGTGACCCTGTATAGGGTTTCCACGGAACAACTGGTGGGTTTGAACTGTTGACCTTGCAGTTAACAGTCCAGTGCTTATCGTATAGAGCCAAACCAAGACTCCTGGTGATAGTTAAGATAGATTAAAAATAATATTTAAAGACTAGAGGTTTTTTGAATGTTTATATAAGGGTAGTTTTACTGTAAGTACTTGGGAAACTGATGTAAAAATAATAAAAATTTATCTAAACCATGTAAATATTATGACTTTTACAATTTGGCCTAAAACTTAAAAACCTAATAAGACTTGTGAATCTGATTTACAGGTAATAACCTTGTTGAATATTGAACCCCCAAAATAAGGGTGGATTCTGAATTTTAAATTCCCTTGACTTCAGGTACAGATAATTTTTTGTCCTTGGCTTTTTCTACAGAAATGAGTCTGTCTTATGTGCTTTCCCTGGGAAAGCAGAGAATTTGGAACCAGAAGACGGGTTTCAGCCTCTACTTGCCACTTACTCATGTGAGAGTAGAAAGCAATTCAACTTCTCTGAGCCTCAGTGGACTCATCTGGAAAATGGGGTTGGAGAATATGTACCACACCAGCTTGTTGATGGCATCGAGTAAGGCAAGATATGCAAAAGACTCATGTCAGAACTCCACGAATTCTTAATCAATGTGAATCCTAAAACTAAGGAGAATCATTATTTTATGTATTTAAATTTTAATGGTTAAAATATTTTAAAACAATCATTCAGAGAAAATTCTTTCAGTGTTATTACCAAGAATTGTATTTGTGAAGATTGCATTCCACCTCAACAGATAAGTAAGTATTCACTTGCAAAGCTTTCCAATATTGTTAGAAACCTTTACACGTAAATCCACAAGAGTAGAAACTATTATACAAAAATCCTAAAGAGCCTTCTTTGTGCTTAAAACAATCTCCGAACAATAGTGACTACTCTACAAATACTTGTTTAAATGAGTGTTTACAATAAGCAATTTTTAAGGGATCCTTCAACTCACAGACTTTGAGCATGCCGTCAGGAAGGACCTGGAAAAGGCCATAGTGCTTGGTAGAGTGGAGAGTCAGTGAGATGGACCGATACAGTGAAAGCAACAAAGAGCGCAAACATAACACTTGTGAGGATGATGCAGTATTTTGTTCTGCTGGCACAGGGTTGCTGTCAATGACAACTAACTCAGCGGCACCTAACAACAACACAACATTTTCCTGCTTTCTTAACTTGAGCTAGTCCCCTTCTGGTAAATGTCACATGTCCTGCCCACAGGATAAGCTGTCAGTTTCTTTTGATTTGTAGCTTTTTCTGTGGGTCATTTCTCTTAAGGCTAAAAGCAGGTCTTATGTTCCTATTTGTCTTATTCTCCCCTGTAGCCCAGAGTTTACCTCAAGTTAGATTAGGAAATAAAAATCTTCACTTACAGTTTTTAATCTTTGGTTAGGGGTCAATGTGTCAAGCATATTCACTGGTGGTGAACACTTTGCCCTTCTATTTAGATGGTGATGAGGTGGAGGAGATCACCAAGTCTCAGAGAAAAACATAGAACCAGCCAATGATTGGGGAGTAGATGTGTCTGTCTCCCTCTGAGTCCTTGATGACTCTCATGAAAGTTTGGTTCCAAATTTGGGGGTTCCTTTCAAAAAAAAAAAAAAATCATAATTAATTCCTCTCTGGTAACTTCAGCCAAGATTTAAAAAGTGAAGCGGATGAAGTGACTTCATTTTTGAATGAAAGAAGCAGTTCATTGGGTGGAGTTAATAAGGGCAGAGGTGAGTCATTGAGTCCTGAGTGGTGGATATAATTACAGCTCATTTAGAAATAAGCACGTATATACATGACCTTTATTCCCCACCGAAGCAGCACAAACGTTCACTTCCATGCTGACACAGATAACCCGTGGAAATAAATCCAAACAGCAGGAGCCAGACATCTGATCACGTTCCTGGAGATTAGATGGCTCTGAGCAGATGAGGCGTTGAGAAACACTAGAAACACTATGCTTATATTAATCAGTCACACATCTAAAAGAGTTCAAGGTACCCAAGTGGCAGTAGGGACCGACTGGCCTCCAGGACTCTGGTGGTTAGTTAGATTGGATAATAATTTGCCAGGTTGAGTATATTATACCTCTGAACATCCCTAGTCCATGTCATCCCGTGCTGGTGTCAGGTGGAGCCAACCTTTTAGAGAACTCTTTTCCTCTTTCTTCCCGTCACTAATCCTTGATAATTGGATTACTTGTCACAATTCATCATCCTTGAGTCATGAAAATATTTTTCTTTAAAATGTCTTCCTTACCTGACTCTCCTCTTACATTCTCATTGAGCCTATCTCTTCACCTCTAACATGGAATGTTACTAGTTTTATTCCCCATTTGATTTACTTATCCATCACAGTCGTATCTGTGTCCCTAAAATACCTTTGCAAGTATCACAATTTGTCTCAGAAATCTTCAGTCCTCTCCACTGTTCAGAAACTCCTCTGGCTGACATTCAAGTGTCAAATCTGGCCCTCTCCTGTCTAGTCTAACCAATGGTCACCCTTAATAGCACACCCATTTGGGGTTTAGATCTACCTCTTGGCATGTAATATGCTCATGTTTCCTTGGTACCTCATGAAGTCCTACCTGACTTCATGGTGCAACGCACAGATAGCCCCCTCAGAGAAGCCTTACCCAGCCAGCCCTTGATTTCTCCACTTCCCTCCGTGGATTGCTGCTCTGTGCTTAGATGCCAACTTTTCCACAAAAAATTCCTGATCCTTCTAATCTGACCACCGCAGGATTTTCATTCCTATACTTATTACAAAACTTCTTGATTTTAGAGTTATTTCACTGTTAGATTATAAGCTCATTAGTGATAGGGACCATGCCTTACTCTCGTTTTTATATCCTGCAGCACCCAACACAGTAAATGATCAAAAATATCTGTTGCATGAATAAACAAACCAGTTAAGGGATTTATCAGAGCAATACAAATTTTGTACCCAATTACAGATGTCCATTTTAGTCCTCTTGCCGTAACACTCTGCCATCCACCATATGCCAATCATTTGCTATCTTTAAGAAAGACCCACCACGATTCACTTTATTATTCATCACAAGTTGTACCAAATTGTTAGTTTGGTTGGATCAATTAATTTATAATAAGGATATAAATATCACTTTAATATACTTAAGATTATACATAACACATGTGTCAAAGGTCAACCTTTTGAACATGGTGCTTAATAAAACAAGGTATTAAAGTCAGATACACCAACTGACTATTGTTGTGGTTAAGTGCCATCGAGTCAGTTCCGACTCATAGCGACCCTGCATAGGGTTTCCAAGGAGCAGCTGGTGGATTTGAACTGCTGACCTTGTGGTTCGCAGTCCAGTGCTGATCCTACAGAACCACACCAGGAGTCTTAATGAGGTATAAAAGTGACACACGTCATAAGCACTAGATTCTGGACCCAGTATGAGCTTAACTCTAACACACATTGTCCTTTTTCCTCACCCTGCCAGAGCATCCACCCCTTTATAAGTGACATTGCAAAATCCCTGTTTACATACACCAGAATGTCCTAAAACTAAATGTCATTCTCCTCACCACTCATCTCTTTCCAACTTCACACTCTCCTCCCAATCACCCACACTTCTTCCTGTCCATGACCCTTTTGCTGCTAAAAAGCCATGTGTTTCTTATAGTAATGACATCAATGTGGTCGCTACCGCAGTTTTATGCCAGGCCCATTTCAAAGACACTTAGAGCTCTTTATGGGCATCATATTATCAACATGCTATTTATTAATTGACACCATAATTCCATAATGTAATTACTAATTAGTCTCTCTACTGAGGAAACTGAAGCTTGGAAAGATTAAGTAATCAATCCTCGGATATTACAAGGTCAAAATCCAGACCAAAACTGGGCACAAGGTCTTCTAACTGCTAATTCAGTATTATCCTTGAAAGGTCATTTTTCGCCCCCCTGGGGTACGCTGGAAGCAGTGCCAAAAGAAAAAAACTCGGAGTTAAAAAAAAAACAAACAAACCGCTGTCATCATACATTTAACTCTCAACTGTTAAAAATAAAATTTGTCTCGTTGATCTAAACAATTGTACATTCTTGTTTTTAATTCTGGAGAGACCTGATCTGCCTCTAAATTCGTCTGAAGAACTTCTATGCTGCAGTCCCTAAACCAGTATAATCTCTCACTGCCTTCTATACTTGGGTGTTAAAACACAAGTCAGATCATGTTTCTTCTCAACTCAAAATCCTCCAATGCCTTCCTCCATCCCTCCGAGTAAAAAGAGCCTTTGGAGAAGAACAAAGGGAAAAGCATGTGCGAAGACCCAAGGAACACAAGACTATAGCTGGAATGTAGAGAGGGGATAGGGGTGAGAAGAGTGAGAAGATAGGACCAAGAGCCACATGGAGGAAGACTTCATAGTAAGGACCTGTGTGTTCCTTGGGTCTTTGCTCATGCTCTTCCCTTTGTTCTTCTGCAGATGGCTGTCTCACTCACATGTGATTCAGGTCTCTACATACATGCCACCTTTCCAGTGAAGCCTTCCCTGACCACTCAGTCATCATTTCAACACTCCTCCCACCCCAAAATGTTCAAGTTCCTGTCCTTGACTAATATTTTTTTCCTAGAAGTTCACACTCTCCAACATATTTTACTTATGCATTTTATTTGTTGTAACACACAGTACAAACAGCCCAGTAAACACAATGGAATAGAAATACATGTCTTTTTGTGAGGGGTATTATGCATAATAGTGTTTAAGTCCATCAGAAACTGTGCTGTATCTTTTTTTTCTACTACTGCTATGAGCTATTCCAAAGTCATTGTGGTTTGAATTACTTTAAAACTCAGAATACTATCAATTTCAAGAAACATGGTGCTTGGGGAAGAATTATGATGTCTTCAGAAAAGCACAAAAAACTGCATCATGTGGATCTAGAGAAAAAGACCATCCTGCTGAAGTCATTTTCCTGTTCAGGAAACCACAGCAGGCAGTTCAATGGATATTTTCAGATTTACTGTACTCTGATTCATTCAAAATGAGATTCCACATGATAATATGCTTCTTGAAAGTGTTTTGGGGAAACAAGCCATTTCCATTCCAGTTCACTTTTTTCCCTAAAAATGCATTTATCATTCCAAGTCTAGAAGTTACTGAATTATATTAAAATGTCTCTTAGAGGTTACTCAGTAATAACTTTTGTAATGAATGTACCTATGCAACTAAATTCAACATTCACTGAGCCCCTGAGCACATCATCTAGACACCTCTGCCTTAGTCTGTACATAGAAAAGGTGAAGACATTGGAATTCTATTCCTATGTATATGTCCAAAAGACATGAAATCAGGAATTCAAACAGATTCATATTATTTACAATAAACAAAAGATTGGAATTAAGACAAATGCCCATCACCAGATGAATGGATAAACAAATTGTACTACATCCATTCAATTGACTATTACTCAACTGTCAAGAGAAATGAATTTCTGATACATGTTGCCACATGGATGAAACCTTGAAAGCATATGCCAAGCGAAATTAGTCACATACAATAGGACAAATATATATTGTATGATCAGACTTATATGAAATATATGGGATAGACAAATATGCATTGTGGTTATCAAGAATTGGCCACACCCAGAGTCAGTGACATAGCCACAGAGAACTAGAGTGGAGAGTGAAGCATCCAGCTGATAAGAAGAGAGGGCACATGAATAAGAACACCCACACTTGCAGATAATACCCACTT
>NW_006408741.1:2815517-2819649 GCF_000296735.1 Chrysochloris asiatica
AGGTTGCTATGGGCCTGTACCGACTTGATCGCACCTAACAACAACAACAACAACAACAAGGAGGCAAGACAATGACATGAAATGTAGGATCCTGGATTGGATCCTATACCAAAAAAAGGACATCAGTAAGAAAATTGACAAAACTCAATTTTCTGATATTGATCATTGTGCTATGTTTTTGTTGTTGTTGTTGTTGTTGTTATGTGCCATTGAGTCGGTTCTGACTCAAACCCTGTGGTTCAAACTGACTTTACAGTCTAGCACATTATGTTGCAGAACCACACCAGGACAAAATTAGAGATACTTTTATTAAAAAGAGAATATCAACATGAAGCTACTGTTTTGTTTTTTAAACATAGCCTCCATCTAGGTCAATGCACTTCTGAAGGTGGTGTTTCCATCTCTCCAACCTTACCTGAAGAATTCTGTGCTTTTCAATTTACACCAGGTTAAAACAGCAGTTTTGGCATCCTCAGGAAACTCAAATCATGTTCCTTTTCAAAGTTTTTTGAGTTTAAGGAGCAAAAAGAAGTCTGAAGGGGTAAGGTTAAGACTGTACGGGAAAGGTATAAGGTTTCTCTATGAAATTCGCATAGGACAATCCTTGCTACACTTGAAGAATGAGCTGTTACACCGTCTGATGGAAAAAAAATCTCGGCACAACTTTCCTGACCTTTTTTTCACAAATGCAGTTTCCAATTTTCTTCAATCTTCTTCCTAACAAGCCCCTATGATCATCCCATGTCCTTTGAGAAAATCTACCAATATTACCCCTTTGGAATAATAATAATAATAATAAACAGTCATCATAACTTTCTAAGTTAACCTTTCTGCCCTGACTTTAACTGGCTCAGAAGTTACTGTTTTGATTGGACCTTTTTCTGAAAAAAAAACAAAAACAAAAACAAAAAACCACCCTAATGGGACTAAGAGAAGTGTATTGCTTAGAGAATTCATTTGTAACCATCCACTGATCACAAACATGTTGAAACACATTTTGATTGGAATAAATCCATGCATATATAAACTAGAACCCTGGGAAACCCTATACAGGGTCGCTATGAGTCGGAACCGACTCCACAGCACATAACAACAACAACAACAATGTAATAAATAAAAGTGATACATATTAATGGGTCAGTATGAGTTTACACTGTACAATCCTTATAACTTAGCTGCATGTTTGAGATTTTCTTCAAAATAAAACGTTATAAAAATCTAATAAACTAAATTTAATTTTGATTCTGCTGGTAACTTATTTATTCCTAATTGAGCATAAAGAGCTACTGTCATCAGTAACTTGACATGACTAATGAGGAATAAAATTACTTTTGTTGACCAGGTTGATATATGGAAGAAAAATCACATTCTGGAGTTAGGAATTAGAACAATTTAAACAACAAACAGACAAACACCAAAAGGACCAAGCAAACAATAGCACGAGAAAGACATTCAAAATCTATGAAGTAAAAACGGAATTATGAACAAGAGAGAAATGTCTATATTTTTAGACTCATTAGCACCCAAGATAATAATAGAATACACTAGACAATAGGCGTCCCTTAATTCAGACAGTGACTCTATTAAGAAGCTCATGCTACATCTCCAATTCAAGGCCTGTCCCAGGGAGTCTAGATAAATCTTATCAAGTTACTGATTAGAAGAGGGAGGAGGTAGTGGAGTCAGCTGGGCCAGGGCTGGTGTAAGTTGGTACAGTGGCCTTATTTAATATTATTTAATTGCTAAATAAACTGATTTAATGAATCCACCCCACTGTAAAATGATGTAACAAGCAATAAATCTGTACTGGTAACCTTTGGTGTTCTGTATGAATGTACAGACTATAACCCACATATTTATCATTGAACACGGGAAGCTGTGGAGTTGTAATGAAATACACACATGTTCCTTGGAGACTGAGAATCAGGGGATGATGAAGGGAAAAACATGATCTTCTTGCTCTAAAGATTCACAGACCAGGAAATGTCCTATGAGATAATTCAGAAAGCTTCTGGTTCCCAGTATAGAACAGGAAACGCCAAAGGTCCAATTCAACCCTAGGAGAATATACATTTAGGGAAAATTCTAAAACCTAGTTCTCCTGGGAGCTCAAAAAGGAACCAGACCCAGAAGTAGAGACGTCATCTGCTGCTGAACTTAACTGATTCTACAAGTGAACTGGGAGTGCTTGAAAACTTTGTTTGTAATACAGAAACCAGTTTCAGAACAGCAATAACAACATCAAAATCTTTTCACAATGATGAACGTTCTTCTTGTAACTTGAATCACATGAAATTTTAATATCTACGTGTAGAACTGATAGATCGCAGGTATACAGAATGAAAGTGGTCCGTATTCATGACAATTTCCAATAATGAGTTAATAACCATTTTTCCAAGCACAGAATCTCTTATTCACATTATTTTATATATGTGTAAGGAAGGTTTAGGGTTTCAAATTGAACCATAGGAAGTTAAAAAATTTTTTTAAAACACAATAATGGTCAATATCCACTGAATATTTGCATGTCCTAGGCACTGTGCTTAGAATTAGATGTACGAACCCTTTTAATAGTAATAATTTCTCACCAGAGTGTGAACTGGCCCTCAACAGGACACAGAGTAGACCTATTGTTTACTGGCAATTCTAAGAGATGGAGTGTTAAGGACAGAGTGAGCCTCGTCCCCAGCCTTTTGTACACACGGAAGGTTTGCCAAGGATTGAATTGAAAATGATTCCAGCAGCATTTATTTCAGAATTGTCAAGCACAGCCTCTCCTCCAGCCAGAACTGCACTCTTCATCTATTCACCCAACATAGCATGCATATACCACATTGAAAGAATATGCTTCTCATAGGGAAAAGGAATTCTGTGACAAAGATATACTCATGCAGCCTGGAACAGAATATGAGGCATCACAACTGTACATGTTTAGCAGGAATGTCTCTGTAAGTATGGAATGTGTCAAAACAAAGCTTCAAGGGTCTTCAGCTCTGACAATATACCACGACTATATTTTAAAAAAAGGAACCATAATATTAGTTCCTTTAAATATTTTTTAAATTCTTTTTTTGCATTGTTGTTGTTGGCAAATACGGTCCAGTCAGTTCTGACTTATAGTGACCCTATATAGGGTTTCTGAAGAGCGGCTGGTGAGCTTGAATCACCAACCTTGTGGTTCAAACTGACTTTGCAGTCCAGTGCATTAACCCACAGCTTAAGATTGATCTGAAACACAATTTCTCACTGTCTTTCATATTAACCTTTAAAACTTAAGTATTTGTTTTTAAAGATTGTTTCATTTCATTGGTATACAGGGGTGCTTCATTTTATCACACCTCTCCGATAGTGCATTTTTTACAAATTGAAGGTTTGTGGCAACCTAGCATTGAGCAAGTCTATTGGCACGGGCTCAGTATGTATCTCTGTGTCGCTTTTGGTAACTCTCACAGTATTTCAAACTCTTTCATTATTGCACACTTGTTAAGTGCCGTTGAGGCAGTTCCAACTCATAGAGACCCTGTGTAAGGTTTCTGAGGAGCAGCTGGTAAGTTTTGAACCACGACCTTGTCATTCAAAATGAACTTTAGGTCAAGTGCTTAGCCTACAGCACCACACTTAGTAGACGTCAGCATAAACATAACTTCTATATGCACTGGGAAACTGAAAAATTGTCATTCACTTTTTGTGATATTAGTTTTATTGCAGTGGTCTGGAATCGAATCCACAATATCTCTGAGGTGTGCCTATAACATCTATTATTGTTAGGTGCCATCAAGTCAGTTCCAACTCATAGTGACCTTCTGCACAACAGAACAAAATACTACCTGTTGTTGTTGTTGTCAGGTGCCATCTAGTCGGAACCGATTCATAGCGACCCCATGCACAGCAGAACGAAACAATGTCCGATCCTGGGCCAACCTCTCTACCGCTGCCACACTTGAGTCCATCGATGCTGCCACCTGGCCAATCCATCTCGTTGGAGGTCTTCCTCTTTTTCTCCAACCCTCCATCTTACCAAGCATGATATCCTTCTCCAGCAACTGTTCCCTCCTGACAATATGTCCAAAGTATGAGAGACAAAATTTGGCCATCTTGGCCTCTAAGGAGCACTCTGGCTGCACTTCTTCCA
>NW_006408741.1:2819749-2824757 GCF_000296735.1 Chrysochloris asiatica
ACTATCACATAATTCACAATAAAACGTTTAAGAAAACAAACAAACAAACAAAAACAGTGAAATGGACAATATTTTGTATTAAAAAAAAAAAAAAAAGATTTGGCCACAGTGGGGAATAGAGAATTCTTTCTTCAAGAGTACAGAGTTTTGGGTGGGGAGCACCTATTGGATGTAAACAATGGTGATGGTTGCGCATGATGAATGTAATTAACACAACCGAAATGTACACTTCCACTATCCGCTGCTATCAAGTTGATTCCAACTCACAGCAACCCTACAGGAGAGGGTATAACTGCTCCATGGAGTTTCTGAGGCTGTAAATCTTTACAGGAGCAGACAGCCTCATAGTTCTCCCACAAGTCACTGATGGATTTGAACCAATGACTTTGAGGTTATCAGTCCAACTCTTAATCCACTGTGCCACCAGGGCTCCTTGAAATGTATACTTGAGAATGGTTAAAATGGCTAGTTTTTGTTAGATATATTTTATTACCACATATTTTTTTGAGTTAATAAAGGTATTTTTTAAAAAGCAAAAGTGAAGGAAGCTGCCACCTTGTACAAATGATGACTGTGTGCCCACTCTCTTCCATGAGATTGAGGTGGGCATGGAGGAACAGGCAGCAAAGCTGTAGCTTTGGCACCCAACTCTGTTCCCACCTGCACTCAAGCAGCTTCCTCCACAAGTGATGGTTGGCACTAACTCTACCAAAATAATTCCTGATGCCAAGACCCATTTGACATCAGAGTTCTGGGCCCATAATATTGTTGCTGTTAAGTGCCATTGAGTTGGTTCTGACTCATAGTGACCCCGTACAGGGTTTCCAAAGAGCAGCTGTTGGGTTTGAACTGGCGACCTTGCGGTTTTCAGTCCAATGCTGATCCGACAGTGCCACACCAGAAGTCCATAATAGGTACCATTTTGTTCTCACTTATTCCCACTCCTGCTCATTCTTCTCCTAAACCCACATTTGAAGCTACAAAAAGCATGGCACAGTTTACTACCCAAAGTACCAGTCTAGAACATTCTCTCTGTCTTTCTCACAATGAGTTGATGACTGATATTCTTCATAGAAAATTCTCTATAGATTGTAATATATCCTAAATGAATTAAAATATCCACTAAACAAATACGTCGTTTTCTCAAACACCTAGAACAGTATCTTCCTGATAATAAATGCTCAAGGACTAGTCACTGAATTAAGGATTTGGCTGAGTGAATTTTTCAGCATTAAATACCTTAAAAGATATTTACCTGTCTATAGGATCACCATGAGTTGGAATAAACTTGACAACAATGGGTTTTTGTTTTGTTTTATACCAAGAAAGTCTAACAGTGTTTGACACGGTTTTGTTTGTTAAGAAAAGCACTGTGTATATATTTTTTTAAAGTATGTGCGAAATTGAGTTTTAAAATACATGTAATAATGACTCTTGTTGCATGCATTTTAATAATCTGAAGGATCAGATGAAGAAAGGCTAACTTCACATAATTTTAATCCCTGCATTTCAAAACTTGATTAATGATAAACCAGGGTATTTTCACAAAATGGAATTCTACATATACAACACTAAAAAGTAGTGAACTGCACAGATGTACCTCAAAAAATTCAAGAGACTTTACACAGAAGAACACATATTATAAGATTGCATTTGTATGAAGTGCTAGAACAGGCAAACTTAATCCACAGTAGAAAAATTATAGAACAACAGTTGTTTTTGGAGTAGCACAGCGATTAACTGGGAAAGAATATGAGGGAATGTTCTGAATTTATGGTAAGTTTCTATACCTTGATAGGAGTTTGCACAACATAAATAAATGCATTTGACAAAACTTGTCTACTGGTATGCTTAAGACTTAGGCATTTTATTGCATGTAAATTTTACCTCAAAAAAGGTAAAACAAACAAATATATTGAACTCTAGTGTAGTGTTCAATTGGGCTGCTAACCTCAAGGTCAGCAGTTCAAAACTACCAGCTGTTCTGCAGGAGAAAGATGAGGCGTTCTGCTCCCATAAAGATTTACAGCCTCGGAAACCCTGTACGGGGTAGCTATGAGTCAGAACCGACTCCACGGCACACCACCACCACCACCACCGGTTAATTATAAGAGTTTAGGGGTGAAGTATGCTGGTATCTGCAATTTATTATGAAATGCATCAAAAAATGAAGATGGATGGATTCATGTAAGAAAGAAAGAAAGAGAGACATAAAAATGTTCACACATCTGCTAATATGTGTAAAAGAAACAAAGAAAGGTGAAGACAAAAACTAAAACAAAGGAGGTGGGTCACCAGCAGGGAGTGGGTACAAACCAAGTGGAAAGATTGGTGGCGGTATTGAGGTCGGGTGGGGGTGATGAGGAGGAGGAATGAGACTTTTCATTGTGCATATTTCTGTAAAGTTCTGACTTTAAAACCATGCTCCTGTTTTACATACCTCACCTCCCCTCCAGAAAATACAATAAATATTTAAAATCAACAAAGATGAGGAGGGAACCAAACTGGTGTACAAAAGTAACAAATGAACTGAAGTCTATTACTAGTAAGCTCTGGTAGCGTAGTGGTTTTGAGTCCAGCTACCGACCTCAAGGTTCGTAATTTGAAACTACCAGATATTCCACAGGAGAAAGATAAGACTTTCTGCTCCTATAAAGATTTAAAACCTTGGAAACCCTATGCAGGGTCTCTATGAGATGGAACTGACTCCACGACACACCATCGCCTATTACTAATGAACCTCAGAAGTGCACTGACGAAGGTGGGAAAGAAAAACTAGCCAAAGTCACTTTGGAAAACAGGTTATTGGCTATAGTCTATAAGGCTAAAGATGAACAGGGGTCCTGGTGTGGTGCTACAGGTTAATGCGCTGGACTGCAAAGCTAGTTCAAGCTCACCAGCCGCTCCTCTGAAACCCTATATAGGGTCGCTATGAGTTGGAACTGAATCTAAGGCACCTAACAACAACAAAGACAAGGATCCTGGTAGCACAATGGCTAAGGGCTTGGCTGCTAACCAAAAGGTCAGAGGTTCAAACCCACCAGCCACTCCATGGGAGAAATATGTGGCAGTCAGCTTCTATAAAGATGTATAGCCTTTGAAACCCGGTGAGGCAATTCTGCACTGAACTAGAGGATCACTATGAGTTGAAATCAATTAGATAGCAATGGGTGTGCGTGGTTTGGGGATTTGCTGAGAGGGCCAAAAAGCAACGGCATCCCACTAGCAATAAGCACATCTCCATTTATCAATAAAATGACCCAAGGCTCCTTGTTGTTGTTGTTAGGTGGCTTCAAGTTGGTTCCAACTAATAGCCACCCTATTCACAGGGAAAATCCAAAGTGAATCTGGAACATATTCTGGTGCCAGAAAGTAAGGAAGTACTCAGAAAAAGGATGGGGTATGTCAAAAGGACACGGGAGCCAATCTGAAGGAGTTTCCAGAAGCCAAACTGGAACAATCTCTGAGCAACAAAAGAAATAATCATAATATTAGATTGTAACCCAAAGAATAAATTGATGGTGGTGGTGTTATTTGCCATGGAGTTGGTTCTGATTCATAGTGACCCTGAATAGGGCTTCCGAGGCTGTATCTTTATGGGAGCAGAAAGTCTCATCTTTCTCTCACAGAATGGCTGGTAGTTTTGAACAGCTGACCTTCAGGTTAGCAGCCTGACTCATAACCACTAAGCTACCAGAGCGCCAAAGAATAAATTAAGTATCTATAAATCTATACTAGTACAAATACATTATTGAATAAATTAACAGGGAAGAAAGGACAGCTCTTCCTTACAGTAGAATCCCAGTTAATAAATGTAGAAAGAATGAGAAGCACAGAATATTTTCATTTAAGTACTATAGAGATGGGGTCCTGGTATGGCGCTGCAGGTTCATACGCTGGACTGCAGGTCAGCTTGACCCTCAAGGTCAGTAGTTCAAGCTCACCAGCTGTTCCTTGGAAACCCTATACAGTGTCATTATGAGTCAGAACCAACTCAACAGTACTTAACAGTAACAACTACTACAGAAATAGAAGCTGCAGACAAGATCCTTCAGTAAATGCTCAAATTAGCAGGCGAAATAGAATGCTCTAATAGTGGTCTCCAAGATTCTCCTCCAAAACATTTAGTATTTGCAAGGGGAAAAATAAAAGTTGGCAGACATCCCTTAACCAATCAAGAAAAGATAACATCAATTAGAGAGGCACCAGGGATCCCTTGATAAGACTGACTTCTTGTTGTTGTTGTTGTTAAGTGTTGTCAAGTCAATTCTGACCCATAGCGACCCTGTATAGGGTTTCCAAGGAGCAGCTGGTTAGCTTGAACCACTGACCTCACAGTTCAAATGACTTTGCAGATGACTGGGGAGGACTTAATAAGACTTCTGGTAAAAGTCACATGCCTCCATCTAATCAGGAGAGAACTTTAGATAAACACAAGCTGAGGGGCACTCTACAAAATAAATGACCACAGCACTTCAAAAAGCTCATGACTATAGGGAAAAGAAAAAATAAACTATTGAGGATCCACCGCAAATTGGAGGAGACCAAGGAGGCATGCCACCACTCATCTGTCAGTTTGTAGTACTGCAGTGGTTTGTGAGTTGTTGTGATTCTGAAAGCTATGCCATAGATATTTCAAATACTAGCAGGGTCACCCATGGTGGACAGCTTTCAGATGAGCTTCCAGACGAAGACAGACTAGAAAGAAGGAGTGACGAACTACTTCCGAATCTTTAGTCACTGAAAACCTTATGAATAGTAGAGAAACACTGTCAGATATAGTGCCAGAAAATGAGCCCATCAGGTTAAAAGGCACTTAAAATGCGACTGGGAAAAAGCTGCCTCCTCAAAGTAGAGTTGACTGTGATGACGCGAATGGAGTAAAACTCATGGGAGAAAAGCCTGTGGGGCCTTCATTAGTTGATGGGCCACAACTCAAAATGAAGAAAAACAGCTGTAAACATCCACTGAAAAGCAGAACATGGAATGTATGAAGTATGAATCTGGG
>NW_006408741.1:2832658-2835164 GCF_000296735.1 Chrysochloris asiatica
CACCTTTCTTAATTTTAAAACATTCAGTGTTCCCATGCTCTGTTTAAACAATTGCTTCTTGGGCCAGGTACAGATTCCTCATGAACACAATTAAGTGTTCTGGAATACTCATACTTCGTAATGTTGTCCATAGCTTGTCATGATCCACACAAGCTATGTAATCCTCACAATTATTGTTACACTTGAGCCCACTGCTGCTGCCACTGTGTCAATCCATCTCATTGGGTTCATCCTCTTGTTCTCTGATCCTCCACTTTTCCAAGTATGATATCATTCTTCCAGGGATTAGTCCTTCCTGATAACATGTCCAAAGTATGAGAGACCAAGGCTTGCCATCCTGGCTTCTAAGGAGCATTCTGGCTGTTCTTTTTTCAACCCAGATTTGTTTGGTCTTCTGTCAGTTCATGATATTTTCAAAATTCTTTTCCAACCACATAAATCAAATGCATCAATTCTTCTAAGGTCTTCTTTATTAATTGTCCAACTTCCGCATGCATATAAGGCTATTTAAACTACCATGGCTTAGGTCAGGTGCACCATAGTCCTCAACTGACATCTTTGCTCTTGAATGCACTTCAAAGAGGTCTTGTGCAGAAGATCTGTGTAATGTAATACTTCACTTGATTTCTTGACTGCTGATGCCATGAAGTCTTTGACTATGTCAAACTTTTCTCCATTTATCATGATGCTATTTATTGGTTCAGTGATGAGGATTTTTGTTTTATTGACATTGAGGTGCAAACCCATAGTAAATGCTGTGGACTTTGATTTTCATCAGAAAGTATTTGAAAGCTTCTTCACTTCCAGCAAGCAAGTGTTATTGAGTTGCAAGTTGTTAATGAGTCTTCCTGCAATCCCGATGCCACGTTCTCCTTCATATAATCCAGATTCTCATATTATTTGCTCAGATACAGATTGAATAAGCATGGTGAAAGAATACAACTCTGTCACACACCTTTCCCAATCTGAAACCATTCAAATTCAGTTCACACAACTGTCTCTTAGGCTATGTACAGGTTCCTCATGAGCACAAGTATTCTGAAATACTCATTCATTGCAATGTTATCCGTAAATTGTCATGATCCACATAATCGAAAACTTTTGCATAGTCTGCTGTTCTCTGCTTTCAGCCAAGATCCACCTGTTGTCAGCAATGATATCCCTCGTTCCACATTCTCATTTGAATCTGACTTCAACCTCTGGCAGTTCCTTGTCAAGATACTGTTGCATCCAATTTTCAGTTATCTTCAGCAAAATTTTACTTTCATGTGATGTTATGATATGGTTTGATGATGTCTGTATTCTGTTCTGATGTCTGTATTCTCTTTGGAATGGGCACAAATATAGATCTCTTCTAATCAGTTGGCCAGATAACGGTCTTTCAAATTTCTTGGCATAGATAAGTGAGTGCTACATCAGTTTATTAAAAAAATTCAATTTGTATTCCATCAATTCCCAGAGCCTTGTGATTTGCCAACGCGTTCAGTGCACCTTGGATTGCTCTTTCAGTACCATTGGCTCTTGATCATATGTTACCTCTTAAAATGTTTGAACATGACCATTTCTTTTTGGTACAGTGACTCTCTGTGTATTCCTTCCATCTTCCTTTGTTGCTTTCTGCATCATTCAATATTTTGCCCTTCAATACTGCAAGTTGAGGCTTGAATTTTTTTCTTCAGTCTTACCACTTGAGAAATACTGAGCATGTTCTTCCACGTGGGTTTTCTAATTCCAGGTCACTGCACACTTCATTATGATACTTGACTTTGTCTTCTGGAGCCACCCTTTGAAATGTTTTGTTCAGCTCTTTTACCTCCTCATTTCTTCCGTTTGCTTTAGCGTATCTTCACTGAAGACAAGTTTCAGAGTCACTTCTGACATCTATTTTGGTCTGTTCTTTCTTGTCTTCTAATGACCTTTTGTTTTCTTCCTATATTATGTTCTTGATGTCATCCCACAGCTGTTCTTCAGTCATTAGTGTCTAATGCATCAAAACCAGGTCTAGTCTAGCCTGGAAACTCCATGGATGTGTTTACTAGTACTTTAAATACCAGTGGCACAGCTTCCAGCATCATAGCAATATGTTTAACATCACAGCATAGTAACCTGGCAGGTGGATGGTGGACATATACGATATATGCACAAATATTGAGCCTTCTCCCACACTCTTGAGTAACTCATGTATGAGGGCAACAATGTCCCTTCTATATAGCATCTCATACTTCCTGCTGGTCTTTTTTTCAAAGTCAAGACGCTACCCTACTGCTTAGAAAGCAGCAGCCTCAAGCCAGGGACACATCTGAGCCACCATTATGAAGCATGATCTCAAATTTCAAATTCACTCCTTTGCACCTATAAATACACCTACATATTCACTTTTTTCTCACCTGAGAGCAGAGGTAGGGAACCCTTTTTCTGCCAAAATTTATAACATTATTCATAGGCCATACAGAATTATCAACTTAAAAATTAGCTTGCTATATTTGGTACTACATTCAATTAACTC
>NW_006408741.1:2835674-2837676 GCF_000296735.1 Chrysochloris asiatica
GAGATTACTGAAAATACCATGGCTTGGGTCAGGTACACCATAGTCCTCAAGCTGACAACTTTGTTCTTCAATACTTTAAAAAGTCTTGGGCAGCAGATTTGCCTAGTGCAATACGTCGTTTGATTTATTGACTGCTGCTTCCATGACTTTTGATGGTTGATCCAAGAAGAATGAAGTCCTTGACAACTTCAATCTTTTCTCTATTCATATGAATGTTGTTTATTGGTCCAGCAGTGAGAATTTTTTTTTCTTTACATTGAGATGCAATCCATACTGAAGGCTGTGCTCTTTAATCTTCATCAATAAGTATTTTAAGTCCTCTTCACTTTCAGCAAGCAAGATTGCATCATCTGCTTATCACAGGTTGTTAATGAGTCTTCCTCCAATCCTGATGCCACATTATTCTTCATAGAACCCAGCTTCTCAGATTATTTGATCAGCATACAGGTTGAATAAGTATGGTGAAAGAATACAGCCCCGTCGCACACCTCTACAGGGTCTCTATGTATCAGAACCGACTTGATGGTATTTAACAACAACAACAATGGGATGACTAGAACTTTGGTTGCCTTGGCAGGGCAAGACCAAATGATATCTTGGGCCTTATACAGCCCATGAGTCAGGCGTTCCCCACCCCAGTTTCCCAATGTTCTTAGAACCAAATCATTTTTATGAAAACACCCCATGTGGATGCCTGTCAACTTCCCCTTTGCTTGACTCATGGTACCAAGGATTTATACTTGCTTTCCTGTGGCCTGGAATATTCTTCTGCTTTCTACACCCATTCCCAACTAATTATCTCCTATTCATTCTCCAGGTCTGAACTCACCTATTACTTCCCCAGAGAGGGCCTCTTTCTTGACCCTAGTTAGGTCGTGTTTCACTGCTGTATACCATGTTTCTTTCCTTTAAAACACTTCATCGATTTGTAATGATGCCCTTACTTTGTATTAGTATGTGATTCGTGCCTATCTCTCTCACGAGACCCTAAAGTTCTTCAGAGCAGGGCTACTGTGACCTTTGCTCACATTAGTACTGCAGTGAATGGCACAGTATGGTCCTTCTTAGGAACTCAGTAAATATTCACTCTTGTCAATTGTTAAGCTTCTGGAAAGAAACGACAGATTTCTGTCCCTGCTTCATGTTTCCCATTCTCTGCTTATCACAGCATATCTTCCATTATTCTTCTCATCTGAAACTACTCTCATGAAAGTCACCGATAACTTCCTAGTGACCAGTCCATTGTTATTGTTGTTGTTAAGTGCTGTCAAGTTGATTCTGACGCATAGCAACCCAATATAAGTTTTCCAAGGAGCAGCTGGTGAGCTTGAATCGCCTACCTTGCAGTTCAAACAGCTTTGCAGTCTGGCGCATTAACCCACAGTACCACACCAGGACTCCACTAGACCCTTTTAATCCTATTTGACTTCCAGACACCATTTAGCCTTATAGGTCATACTCCCCTTCCTCTTTCCTGCCCTTCTGATTTCTGTAATGGAATTTTGCCCTCCTCCTGTCTTTGGCCTTTTTCTGTGGCTCCTCTCTGCTTACTCCTTAAATAATGATTTCCACCCAGACTTCCTTGCTCTTCTCTTTCCCTTCTGTATCACTGATGCCTTAGCCTTTTGACACCTCTAAGAATCTAATCAAAGTTATGGATGCATTCCATTCCAAATACCAAACGGAAACTCACAGAAAATATTGCTTATAGTTTCTGGTGGTAACAGAGACCCAAAACACAGTCACCTAGGACACCTTGGATCCCAGGTAAGGAACCTACTCTTCCTAAGCACTTTCATCCACTACAAGGTTTAAATGCTACTTCGGGCTCTGACTTCTCTTGAGATCACGTTCTGATTTCAATTATCTAATCATGATCTCTTCTTAAGTATCCCATAAGCACTGTCAACAGAAAACTGAAAGCTGAAAGTGAAGAGGACTTGAAATATTTACTTATGAAGATCAAAGAGCACAGTCTTCGGTATGGATTACATCTCAATGT
>NW_006408741.1:2838486-2840398 GCF_000296735.1 Chrysochloris asiatica
CTTTATTTTCTCAATTCAACTTTCAAATATTTTTTTCAACATCTTTTCTGAAAACAAACCAATCCAAGAACAAAATAATTAATAACTGAAGCTTAGTATGAGGAGGCTTCAAAAAGTTCATGAAAAAAAAAAAATCCCATTTTAATTCCATTTTTCCATGAACTTTTTGAATTTTCCTCATCATTCTCCAAAACAGAATCTTGGCTACAATCTGACTGGCCTCCTCCCTGACCCCATATTTTGTCAAACTAACACCCAGCTCTTCTCTTGTCACTCTACCAACCTGGCATTCCTCCCCACTCTGTTTTGACTTCTCAAATTCTGCTTCAAGGCCCAGAACAAATGACTCATATATGGGCAATATGTCATCATCCCCAGTGCCCTCTCTCCAAATAAAACCAGAGCTCAAGTTCTACCTTTTCAATAAAGCTTCTCCCAGTGCAATTAGAACAATGAATGCTTACTAGCCACTTATTATATCTAAAGCATAGTGTCCAATGCTGGGCCTGATGTACACGAATAGGAAGAATACGGAAAGATGAAAATAATGAGGCTTCAGACTTCAAGGTGTTTAGAGTCCAGTAAAACAAGTTTTTCAAAAAGCTAAAACTAATTAAAATGCTCAGCTGAAAGGCACAAATGCTAAAGTGTACTGAGGATAGAAGTAATTGTTTTCTTTCTCTGGGACTGCATTCCACTCAGACTCCTTTGTGATTCTATGAGTCTCATGTGTTGATTTTGTATCTTCAAATGCTTTGGAAGTATTCTAAGGGAACACAGGTTCTTTTACTTTTCTTTAGACAAGATTCAATTATTGGCATTTGAGCAGAGATGTATTACAACGAGAAGATGAAAGAGGTCTATTGGTTCCCCCACACACACTTGATTCCATTTAATAGATGTTGTTGCTGTTAGATTGGTTCCAACCCACAGCGACCCTATGTACAACAGAAAGAAACACCACTAGGTCTTGCGCCATCCTCACAATTGCTGCTATACTTGAGCCCACTGCTGTTGCCACTGTGCCAATCCATCTCATTGGGGGTCTCCTCCTTCATTGTTGTCTTTTCACTTTACCAAGAATGATGTTCTTCTCCAGGGACTGGTCCTTCCTGAGATGTCGAAAGTATGAGAGGTGAAGTCTGACCACCTTGGCTTCTAAGGAGCATTCTGGTTGCACTTCTTTCAACATAGATTTGTTTGTTCTTCTGGCAGTCCACAATACGTTTAATATTCTTCTCCAACACCTTAACTCAAATCCATCAATTCTTGTATGGTCTTCCTTATTTACTGTTCAATTTTCACATGCATATAACATATAAGATTTGCACTGGGCAAATCTGCTGCACAGGAACTTTTTAAAGTATTGAGGAGCAGAGATGTCAGCTTGAGGACTAAGGTGCACCTGACCCAGGCCATGGTGTTTTCAACAGCCTCATATGGATGCAAAAGCTGGACAGTGAATGAGGAAGATCGTAGAAGAACTGAAAATACCATGGCTTGAGTCAGGTGCACTTTAGTTCTCAAACTGACATCTTTTCTGGTTAACACTTTGAAGAGGTCTTGTGCAGCAGATTTGCCTAATGGAATACGTTGTTTGATTTCTTGCTGCTGCTTCCATGAGTGTTGATGGTTGATCTGAGCAAAATGAAGTCTTTGACAACTTCAATCTTTTCTCCATTTATCATGATTTTATTTATTGGTCCAGTCATGAGGATTTTTGTTTTCTTTATATTGAAGTACCTATTGCTAACTCTGTAGTCTTTGATCTTCATCAGTATTTTAAGTCCTCTTTCAGCAAGCAAGGCGATATCATCTGCATATTGCAATTTGTTAATGAATCTTCCTCCAATCCTGATGCCACGTTCTTCTTCATATAATCCAACTTCTCGGATTATTTGCTCAGCATACA
>NW_006408741.1:2840928-2841933 GCF_000296735.1 Chrysochloris asiatica
CTTCATCAATTTGTTGAAAGATTTCTGTTTGTATTCCATCAATTCCAAGAACCTTGTTCTTTTCCAATGCTTTCAGTGCACATTGGACTTCTTCTTCAAGTACCACTGGCTTTTGCTCATATGCTACCTCTTGATGCAGAAAGCATCAAAAGAAAATGGAAGGAATACACAGAGTCACTGTACCAAGTTGGTGCACACATGGTTGAACATTGATCATTTCTTTTTGGTGCAGTGATTCTGTGTGTTCCTTCCATCTTCTCCTGATGCTTTCTGCATCATTCAATATTTTCCTGGAAGAAATCTTCAATACTATAAATTGGTATTTCTTCTTCTTTTATTTTTTTTCCAGGACAGGAATTTTTATTTATTTCATAATATTTAATTGTGCCTTAAGTGAAAGTTTACATAGCAAATTAAATTCCTTTTAAACAACTTTTACACAAATCATCCTCTGCCATTGGTTGCAATTTTAGAGTATGTCAGCCATGTCATTTCCATTCTATTTATTCTTTTACCACTCGTTTAGCTTCCTTTCCCCTGCTTGCCTTCTTACCTTTGTTTTCGGAAAAATGTTGACTGGTCTCATTGAGTCCATTGTTTGAGGGAGCACATAACTTCCAGTTGATACTGTTTATTTTGTAAGCTGATCTATTATTTGGCTGAAGGGTGATGGGCAGAGATGGCTTTAACTCCATGTTTAAAGGTTATCTTAGGGCAACGTCTCGGGTTCTTCTAGTACAGTAGGTCGTTTGTTTCTTTCTTTTTAAAGCTTTTTATTGTGAATTGAATGTGAAAGTTTACAGACAAGATCATCAGCTTTACATTCAATAAATCCTATACTTTGTTTTTTTGTGGGGTTTTTTTTAAGTTTTTGTTGTGAATTGAGTGAAAGTTTACGGGGCAGATCAACAGTTTTACATTCAACAAATCATACACCTTGTTTCATTACAATGATTATAATCCCCTCCATGTACCAGTTAACAGTATTTCTCTCTATTCATTTTA
>NW_006408741.1:2856269-2857099 GCF_000296735.1 Chrysochloris asiatica
CGACTCGATGGCACCTGACAACAACAACAACAACTTTGCTGAATCCTTCTATTAGCTCCAGTATCTTTGCGTGGAGTTGCTGGGATTTTCTATGCAGAGAGTCATGTCATCAGTGAATAAAGACAGTTTTACTTCTTTCTATGAAATTTTTATTCCTTTTCTTGTTTTATTCCTCTAGCTATGATTTCTAGTACAATATTGAATAAGAGCGGAAATAAAGAGCTTCTTTGTCTCATTCTACTTCTCAACTGAGAATAAACATTCTCCAATAAGAATAATGTTGGCTGTTGGTTTTGTATATATACCCTCATTATGTTGAGGATTTTCCCTTCTATTCCTATTTTGCTGAGAGTTTTTATCAGGAAAAGGTGTTGTTGAAATTTATCAAATGTTGTTCCTGTGTTAACTGAAATGTTCACATGATTATTTTCCTTTACTTTGTTTATGTGGTGATTTCTGTTTATTGGTTTTCTGATGCTGAATCATCTTTGCATCCTTGATATGAATCCCACTTGATCATGATGTTTTATATATATATACACACACTGTTGTATTCTGTTGGCTAGAATTTTGTTGAGTTTTTACGTGTCTATTCATGAGTGATATTGGTCTCTGTGATTTTCTTTTTGAATGGTGTCTTTGTCTGGATTTGGTAACAGGGTTATGCTGGTTTCATGGAATGACTTAGGAAGCATTCCTTCCCTTCCTGTGTTCTAGAATAATATGAGTAGGGTTGGTGTCATGTCTTCTCTGAGTGTTGGGTAGAATTCTCCAGTGAAGCCATTTGGTCTGGGGATTTTGTTGCTGTTGAGAGATTTTGCTTTGTTTTA
>NW_006408741.1:2858915-2950950 GCF_000296735.1 Chrysochloris asiatica
GTTCTGCTGTGCATAGGGTCACTATGGGTTGGTACCAACTCGATGGCACCTAACAGCAACAACAAGTTGAGTTTGATCATTAAGAAATTAAGGTTAGGTCAATGGGTACTGTCTACAAGTTTGGGCATTCTTGTGTGTCTCCCCTCACTTCACATCAGGTGGGCACTTTGCTCTCAGCTCCAGCCCTCCATGGCTATGTCCTTGTTCATGGGCTCAGGAGCCCCCAGATCTCACCATACTTCAGACCAACCAACCCCTCCTTTTCTCTCTCTCATCTCCAGGTGAACAGAAGTCTATGGAATGTGGTCAAACTTGGCCCATATCTTCACTATGCCTTTCCCTCTCTTCCACTCACCAGGAGCTCAATGTGGTCACCAGCAAGCTTACATGCCTGCTCATGTGTTTCCTTTGAGTTTCAGTCTTGGAGGGGGATTTGTCCTGAAAGGACTTGATTGCTTGCCTTGATGGCTCCCCAGCAAACAACTTGCTTGTTCTTGTAGTAGCCAATCAGACTGCCATTTTTGTTTTGCATTTTTCCTGCTGGTCTTTCTTTCAAGAAGTATCTTCTATTCCTCTAGCTGTTCCAGGCTGGTCTGCTTGTCCTTTCAAGTGGGACTGTCCCACCTCAGAAGGTTCTGGATGGGGCTCAGGGTTCCACCTAAGGTCCTATAGGCTACAAAGGCTCCACAGGAAGCCTATTTCACTGGGCAAGTTCTAGAACCCCTTTTAGGTATGACCATGGACTTCTTTCACTGTTTCTTGTTCAAATTGTAAGGTTAAGTTACTGATTTCTACACTTCTTTTTTCATATATGCATCTATTGTATAAATTTACCTCTGAGCACTGGCCTTTGTTGTATTTTCATTCTCATTTGATTCTAGAATTGTTTTTAATTTAATTTTTAATTTCTTCTATTGCCAGCGGTGTTTAAACAAGGTGCTCTTCAGTTTCCATGTATTTTTCCTTGCTCTTTCTTTTACTGATTTCTAGTTTTATGGCATTGCGATCTGAGACGATGTTTTGCATTATTTCAGTGCTTTTTAGTTCATTGAGGTTTGCTTCTTGGTTATGTCCCAGTAATCCCTCTACTTAGTATCTACCCACAAAACAATAAGAGCTATGACACAAATAAATATATGCACATCAATGTTCATCACAGCACTACTCACAATAGCAAAACGATGGAGATAGTCTAAGCGCTCATCAATGGAAGGATGGATAACCTTTGGTACATATTCACAATGGAATACTATGCAGTGTTGAAGTATGACAATGAATCTATGAAACACCTCATAACATGGATGAACCTGAAGGACATTATGCTGAGTGAAATTAGTCAATCACAAAAGGGCAAATATTGTATAAGGCCACTATTGTCTAGAGGGTAGATATATGTTAACTTGGTTGATGGGAATGACGATATACAAGAAGGAGGTTGGCAGAAGAATGATGATGACAAGTAAAGACAGAGACAAATGCAAGGACTGAAAGTGATAAGGTTAAATAGTGGTATAGCCATAACCCTGGAACAACTGGATTCTGTAGGTAGATACATGGACAGATACACAGGCTAAACAGGTATGGGAGGGAGAATGGGAGTATACCCACAAATACATAAGGATTTGAAAGAGGATATATGAACATGGGTATTTACCTTTACTGCAAACACACCTATGAATGTGGTGGAGCACACATGTGGCAAAATGATGAAAACTTGTTACTGTTGTTATGTGCCATCGAGACGGCTCTGACTCATAGCGACCATATGTACAAGAGAGAAAACACTGTGTGGTCCTACACCATCCTCACAATTGCTGTTACTCTTGAACCCATTGCTGCTGCCACTGTTTCAATACATCTTGTGGGGGTCTTCCTTTTTGTCACTGACCCTCCACTTTACCAATCCTGGTGTCCTTCTCCAGTGATTAGTCCCTCCTGATAATATGTCTGAAGTATGAGAGATGAAATCTCATCATCCCGACTTTTAAAGAGCATTCTAGCCATGCTTCTTCCAACTCTGTTCATGGTACTTTCAATTTTCTTCCCCAACACCATAACTCAAATGCATCAATTCTTGTTCTGTATTCCTTGTTCATTGTCCAACGTTCAGATGCATACGAGGCTATAGAAAATAGCATGGCTTGTTTCAGGCGTACCATAGTCCTCCCACTGACAGCTTTGCTCTTGAACACTTTAAAAGGTCTTGTACAGCAGATTTGCCTAATGTAATACATCGTTTGATTTCTTAACTGCTGCTTCCATGAGTATTGATGGTTGATCTGAGCAAAATGAAGTCTTTGACAACATCAACATTTTCTACATTTACCAGGACGCTATTTATTGACTGTAAGGATTTTCATTTTCTTTTCATTGAGGTCTAATCCATACTGAAGGCCATAATCTTTGATCTTCATCAGTAAGCATGTTAAGTCTGCTTTGCTCTCAACAAGCAAGAAGTTGTATCATCTGCATATTCCACGTGGTTAATGAGTCATCTTCAAATCCTGACGCCACTCTCTTCTTCATATAATCCATCTTCTGGGATTATTTGCTCAGCATACAGATTGAGTAAGTATGGTGAAAGAAAACAGCCCTGGTATACACCTTTCTTGATTTTAAACCACTTAGTATCCCCATGTTCTGTTCAAATGACTGCCTCTGGGTCTATATACAGGTTCATCATGACAAGTGATGGATTACATTCTTCACAATGTAATCCATAGCTTGTCATGATCCACACAGCCAAAAGGCTTTGTGTAGTCAGTAAAGCACGGGTAAACATCTTTCTGGTATTCTTTGCTTTCTGACAAGATCCATCTGACATCAGCAATGATATTCCTCATTCTATGTCCTTATCTGAATCCAACTGGAGGTTCTGGCAATTCCCTGTCAATGTACTGCTGCAGCCATTTTTTACTGATCTTAAGAAAAATTTCACTTCCAGCTATTATTAATGATATTGTTGGATGATTTCTGCATTCCATTGAGTCACCTCTCTTTATAAAGGGCATAAATATGGATCACTTCCAATCAGTTGGCCAGGTGTCTGTCTTCCAAATGTCTTGGCATAGATGAATGAGTGAGCCTCTAGTGCTGCATCAGTTTGTTGAAAGATTTCACTTTGTGTCCCGTCAATTCCTGAAGCCTTGTTTATCACCAATAACTTCAGTGCAGCTTGGACTTCTTCCTTCAGTCCCGTTGTTCCTAGAAACTTCTCAGGTATTATCAAACATCTTAAGGCAATGAGTTGGTGGGCCTAGGGACTCAAGACCATAGTCTCATGGGACACCATGGTTAATTGGCATAACATAGTCCACAAAAACAATATTCTACATTATATTTTTGGTGAGTTGTTTTTGTTGTCGCTGACTCCATTACATCTCATAGAGACCCTGTATTGGGTTTCCAAGGAGTGGCTGTTGAGTTTGAACCACCAACCTTGTGATTCAAAGTGACTTTTCAGTCCAGTGCTTTATACTATAGCACCACACCAGGAATAGCAACTGGGATCTTAAAACCTCATGAGTTGCCATCCAAGGTGCAACTATTAGTCTCTCCATGTGTGGAATAAAGAAGGGTCATGAAAACTGGAGATGCTTGGAGTCAACTACTCCAGTGGACCAATGGAACATGTGAACATCAGTCACCAAGACTCTGAGACCAGAACTAGATGGTGCCCAGTAACCACTACCAACTGCTCTGAAAGAGATCACATAAGAAGGTTCTGAATAGAGTGGGAGAAAATGTGGAACAAAACTGAACATTGTTATTTTTTTAAAAGGCTGAATTTACTGGTCAAAAACATACTGGATGAACCTGAGACTATGGCCTCAATCACCATTCAGGTCCCAAAGGGAATTCACCCTTGTGGCCCAATTTTTAGCGAATCAGTAGATAGGTATATAATGGGGAGACACTACCACCAGTAAAGGATGACCAACCTTTCTGGATCAAAAGGACACCATTTACCTAAGGGCAAAGTTGAGAAAGGATGGGAAGGAGAGTGAAATGGAAATAAGAATCCTAGGGAGGGAATGGGATAACTGTTGTTGCATAGAAGGGACTGAAATCATTGAGATCGAACAAAATGTATGATTTGTTGAATGTAAAACTAATACTCTTGTCTGTAAACCTTTATTCAATTCACAGCGAAAAGTTTTTTTAAAAAAGATGAAAAATGTCTTCGAAAATCTTGCTAGCAATTGAGAAATGTAACTTAAGGAAAATGAATCAAAATATCTATTTCTAAGCCTCAATTTCATTATCCCCAAATGGTGATAGTAATAGTTGATAGGAAGGTAAGGAGTGAAGTTAGCAGGCTGCCAGGTTACAGCCAGCTGTTACAGTAGGTGGCTCATCATCTCCTGTGAGTCACTCATGAGTGAAGCCACAGTTTTTGACCAGTACTGTAGGCGCTAAGATCCGGTATTTGCTTTTAGACCGTGGGAGCAAAGACTAGTAAGGAAAATACACCAGAACAGCTGGGAAACAAATTCCCTTCTGACCTGCATTAAAAGGGTTACTGCCAAGTCATTTTCCATCCTCAAAACGAGGAGGTCTATGGAGAAAAATGTTTTTCTGTCCTTCAAATTTATTTCTTTTGCTTTCCCTCTAGCTTCACATATCACATCATAATCCCCACTAAAAATGATGTTAAGCTTTGACTCTGCTTTGTAACATGAAGCATGACAAAAAGATATGATTGGACAAGCAACTAAAAAAAAATCCTGTTAGTGATTTTTTTTTTATCTTTGAACACTGCAAATTCAACAAATTTTGAGAATAAGAGTATAGAATAGGTTGACATGAGCCTGTATGGGAAAATGATCTCACCTTTTCCTAACAGGAAATTTTCATGATTTTATGTAATCGCTGTACAACTGAAATGAAAATACGACCCTCACCAAATAGTACTTAAGAGAATATGAGCTATCATTCATCCCTCTTTTGGATTTCAAGAGTGAGAAACTGCTTTGTGAGGGAACGGTCAGTTCTATTAAAAAACTATTTTGGGTTCTAGCAACAACCTCTGAATGATCAGAGTAAAGCAGTGTTCGGAAGAATGCATACACCTTAAAAATGATGATTTATCAATCAACTCTTAGTTCTAAGTAATAGTTTGACCAGGCAATAGTGTTGTATATTGTATCAGTGATAAATTCATCTATCTAGCACCATACCTTACCATTATCTTTTGTGGCACGCTGTTGTTGTATGTGCCATTGAGTTGGTTCCAACTCATAGCAACACTGTATAGGGTTTCCGAGGAGCAGCAGATGGATTTGAACTGCCCACCTTGTGGTTTGCAATCCAGTGCTGATCCTACAGTGCCACACCAGGAGTCCACTATTGTGGCATACATAGTCTTAAAGTTTCAAAAACACTTTGTCTAAGCAACAGCATTCATTGGGGAGCCCTCTGTAAAAGTCCTATTCTAGTAGGAGATATGCATATTTTATAATCTTGCTGAGGGAAAGCATACACACTACTTATGCATATACATAAGTAATTAACATATACTCTTTTGAGTATTTTTATCCAGTCGTATGTAATTCACTCATGGCATTCTGCATCATTGTAGACCTTCAGCTTTCTTTGCCTATAAACCTATTATCATCCTGTCAATGCTGACTCACAGTGATCCTGCAGGACAAAGGAGAACTGTCCTGTAGGCTTTCCAAAGCTGTAATCTCTACAGAAGCAGACCACCACATCTTTCCCCTGTGAAGCAAACCTTTTGGTTATCAGGAGAGCACTTAACCACCGAGCCAACAGGGTTTCTTTATCTGGGTATGCTAAAATGAACACTAAGAAAATGATCAAAACAAGGAGTAGCTTCAAGTTACAGAAGGGAAAATGGAAAATTAATAGCATCTCACTTATCCAAGAAACACTTATCTGCCTACTTCAGATAATTGGAACTCTGTCAAAAATGAGGGAATGGGAAAGGGATACTTTGACAATCCAAAAAGAACGACAAATCTAATGCACTAAATACCATATTCATAGAGAAGTAGAAAAATAAGTGACAACTTCCCAGGAGAAGAAAGAAGGCTTTTAATAAAAGATAATAAATACTACTACCCGCTGCTGTCGAGTTGATTCTGATGAATCTAGAGCATACCAGTGCAGAAGCAAAAATTCTAACACCCTCAAGAATTTTCATGCATACATTTCTACAACAGGCAAGAAAAGTTCCTAGAACATAGTAAGTTGTCCATATGTACTGAATGATAGACAGCAAGCTTATGCCCATCCACTGCTGTCGAGTCAATTTCAGCTCATAGGGCTCCTTTAGGATAGAGCAGAACTTCCCCCATAGGATTTCCAAGGTTGCTACCTTTACCAGAACAGACTGCCACATCTATCCCTCATGGAATAGCTAGTGGGTTTACACCAATGATCTTTTGGTTAGCAATGAGAGTCTCAATCACTGCACCACCAGGCTCCTTAATGATGACCCAAGTCCACAGTAAATAGATAAGTGGCAATTAAGATCACTTTACTTAAGTATGTGGTGTCCTGGTGTGGCACTGTAGGATAAGGACTGGACCATAAGGTCGGTTTGAACTGCAAGTCGCTCCTTGGAAACCATATACAGAGTCATTATGAGTCAGAACCGACTTGGCAGCACTTAACAAGAACAACAAACATTTCACTTTTTAATTTTTCAATCTTACAATCAAAGTAAGTTTCTTCGGGACTTCTGGCAAGATGGTGGATGAGGCAGATGAATTACACGGACCCTCTACAACAAAGATGCAAGAGACCAAATGAAATGGACACAGATGAAAATTCTGGAGCCCTGAACTTCAGAGGAAAGGTTAAAGAAGTGGACTGAGTGCTGGCTGGGAGCAGAAGCTGAGCAGGGACAGTGAGAGAGGCAGACAGACTAGTGAATGACTGGCCAGATCTGACATGACAATCCTAAACTTCTTATGAGCAGCTTTGACCACAAAAGGTGGCCTAGCAGAGCAGAGTCACACAGGCAACAGAAAAGGTGTGATTCCTTCTTTTTCCCCATACTCCACTGGTGACCAGAAATGGGGCCAGCTCCCACCCTTGTCCACCCACCACCACCCCCAGTGCAGACCCTGCTGTCCTGAAGTTCAGCACCACATGGTTGTGAGCCAAATCAGTGCAAGGTGAGGTCTGACTGCACTGCTTTGGTGCCTGAAAACAGGCAAATTGGCTCCAGACCTACAGGACCCACAGAGGTACCAGAACAGCATTAGTCCAGCAGAAACCCTCATCATCAGCTACCCTGCCCACAGCTGCCCTGTGGTCCCAACAGACACTAAAACCAGCTCCATCAAGAACCTCCACAAACTATTTCCAGATTGAGTGCCCTGAACATAGATAATACCTGGGCATACAGAAATGTCATCTAGGACCAAGAACTCTGCTGTCACATCCCTTCCCCACCCACCTCGTGAGATCTTTGGCTGCCAAGAGCACCCTGAGTTTTCTCCTCTCCAACTCCAACAGCTAGAGATGCACTGTTTGGGGTTTTGGGGTTTTTTTTTTTTGCGGGGGGTGGTATTTTCCTTTTCTTGTTTCATTGTTTTTGCTTGTTTATTCTTTCTTCTCCTTCTCCTCTTCCATTCTCTTAAATTTTATCATTTCTCTGTTTTTGTTTTCCTTCTTTTCTTCTGTTTCTCATTTCCTCTCTTCTTTTTTCTTTTTATTTTTGACCTTTTTAAAGTACTTCTCTACTTTCTTTCTCTTCTCATCTAATCTCTCCTTGGTTTTTCTAAGTGTTTGTTTGTTTATTCCTTTTTTTCATTTTTCTTTTCTATGACTCCATCTTCCTGTCCCTCTTTTTTCATTTTGGTTATTGCATTGTTTTTTTTCTGTTTGCTGCCTGTTTTTATTTCTTTTTTCTCTTTTATTATCTTCTCTTTTCACTATTTATTGCTTGTTATTTATTCTGTTTTGCTTTCTTGTGTGTGTGTGGGGGGGAGAAGTTTCTCTTCTTTCCCACCAAACAGGAGATAGCAACTGTGCCCATATACATACCTCTGAAGCTCCACCCACTGAGCAAGAGCCAATACCAACCCCTGTACCACATGATCAATAATAGACAGCAACCAACACCAGCCAAACCCACCCTAAACTGAGGTGCACACATAGCAAATGGAGAATGGTAGACACACTTCCATTCTATAATCCAAGAAACTTACTTTGACACAGTTATGGAGAGCCTAAGAACACATCAACATACAATCATCAATTAAATACAAATACAACAACAATCCAGTGCCCCAGAGACAGCAGACAATTTTAGCTAACATGAAGAAACAAGAGAGAGTGGCTCAAACAAATGATCAAAATGCAGAGCTGTAATATGTATTTAAGGAAGAAAAGGTAATGAAATAACTGAAAAATAATTTAAAAGAATGGTATTTAGGTACCTTTAAAGGACTGACAAAAAGTTTGAGGAAAACAAGGGAAATACAGAAAAATCTTTAGAAGAATTCAGGAAAACACTACAAACACTGACAAATAAATGCAAATTTTGAAACAACACAAACCCCGCAATTAGACGTCTAGAAGATTAATAATAAGATTTCAGAAATGAAAAATACATTTAGAAAGAGCAAAGGAGTGGATTTGAAACAATGGAAGCCCAAATTAGTGAGCTTGAAGATAGATCTCTCAATGCAAGTATTCTAGAAGAACAATAAGGAAAAAGAATGGGGGAAAAAAAAAAAATCCTAAGAGTTATGAGGTACACCATAAAAAGGAATAAGTTACAGGTGATTGGAATATTCCAGAACAGGAAGGAGCAATAAAAAGCAGAGAAAAAAACTGTCAAAAGAGTTGTGGAAGGAAACTTCCTTAGCATCATGAAAGATGAGAAGAGAAGCATACAAGACGCTGAAAACATCCCAAAAGATAATCACCAACACATATCATAGTTAAACTTTCTAAAACCAAAGACGATGTAAGAATCCTGAGAGCGGCTCAGGAAAAACAAAAAGTTACCTAAAGGAGAACCAATAAGACTAAGCTCTGCTTTCTCAGCAGAAACCACGCAAGCAGGGACACAATGGGATGACATATACAAAACTCTGAAAGAAAAAAATTGTCAACCAGCAAAGTTGTCCCTCAAATACAGTGATCAAATTAGGATACTTCCAGATATACAGAAATTATAGGTATTTGTAATAACAAGACCAACTTAACAAAAAATAATAAATTATTCTTTGGACTGAGAACCAACAACAGCAGATAAAAGCCTGAGATTAGCATGCATGACAACACCACCCAGAACTCAATCCAGATATAGAAATAGTCAAAGTAAAACAAATCTACAAGACTGGAAATTTATAATGAAGTAAACTACAAAGCAAAAAGAGGGCAGGATGCAGATACAGAGCTTCCAAATGGTGAATAAGTCAAGTAGATTTCAAGATAAAACAGGCTGTTTTAAACAGGAAAAAAAAATAATAATAAATTACTGGATAACCTCAAAGAAAATGAATACACCTTCACATTAAAATAAAAAAGATTTAGTAAACATTAGCACAACAGAAATGAAAATGAAAACAAAATGAACTCAGCACAGAAAATTATGTGGAACAAAACCCAGCAGCACCACAAAAACACACAACAAAAGGAGAGCAATCAATTCATACCTATCGATAATTACACTGAACATAAATTGATTAAATGCACCAGTCAAGAGACAGAGAATAGCAGAAAGGATAAAAAAAAAAAAAAAAAGGTTCCTTCAATATGCTTTTTATAAGAGACATGTCAAAAAGATTGAGACAGTCTAAAGGCCCATCAATAGAAGAATGGTTAAACAAACTGGCACATACACACAATGGAACACTACACAACATTGAAGAATAACAGTGAATCAGCAAAACACCTCACAACCTGGATAAATCTGGCATTATGCTGAGTGAAATTAGTCAGTCATAAAAAAGACAACTGTATGAAACCAGTGTTGTGAAAAGGTAAGAAAAGGTTTTCTTGATAAAAGAAACAGTCTATATGATTTTTATGGGATAGGAAGGAGGAAAATTATTCTCGGGATAAAGGGTAAACACATGTTAACATGTGTGATAGGACAGGCAATATACAAAAGAGGGAGGTTGGAAGAGGAAAGATGAAGGTAGCAGAAGACACAGAGAGAAATGTAAACATCAAAGTGAACAGAGGTCAATACTGTTGTTGGCTGATGGTTGTTGTTGTCAGGTGCCATCGAGTCGGAACCGACTCATAGCGATCCCATGCACAGCAGTACGAAACAATGTCCAATCCTGGGCCAACCTCACTACCACTGCCACACTTGATGCCATCAATGATGCCACCTGGCTGATCCATCTCGTTGGGGGTCTTCCTCTTTTTCTCTGACCCTCCATCTTACCCAGCATGACATCCTTCTCCAGCGACTGTGCCCTCCTGACAATATGTCCAAAGTATGAGAGACGAAGTTTAGCCATCCTGGCCTCCAAGGAGCACTCTGGCTGCACTTCTTCCAAAACAGATCTATTGGTCCTTTTGGCAGCCCATGGCACTTTCAGTATTCTCCTCCAACCCCACAATTCAAAGGCATCAATTCTTCTATGATCTTCCTTATTCACTGTCCAGCTTTCACATCCATATGAGGTTATTGAAAATACCATGCCTGATGGTACAGGGAGGGAATTACAGTCACTGTAATGAAGCAAAGGATATGATTTGTTGACCGTACAAGTGATGATCTGCTCTGTAAACCTTCACTCAATTCACAATAAAAAGTTGTTTTTTTAAATCTTATACATCTAACAGACTCAAGTTGTGGTGTTGTTATTGTTAAATATAAGTCAGTTCTGACTCGTGGCAACCCTGTGTTGGGTTTCTGAAACTATGAATCTTTGCTGGAGCAGAAGTTATCATCTTTCTCCTGCAGAATAGCTAGCTGATGGGTTTGAACTACAGACCCTGTGGTTCATAGTCCAGTGTTTATTCTACAGAGCTATGGTGCTCTGTAGGGGTGTGCCCGGTACATCATAGGCTCTCATGCAACAGGACTTGAAAACAATCATGGAGAAATTCCATTTTCCCGTGAATTTTTTAACACCCTCTAGAATAACTGTTGTGTGCATGCATTCTGTAAATAGTAAAGTTCTTGGCCAAGTTAAAAAAAAAAAAAGCTTACACATGGCCATCTAAATAAAACTATTGATCTCTTCCTATTTGAAGTAATAAATAAATAAGTAAAGCAAATCAAAGACTCAAGGAAACAATCTAAAAGACTAATGAACTACATCAACAGAGCTTCCACTAGCCTGAGACCAGGAAAAGTATATAGTAACCCGCTACCACTATTAACTGGAGTCCTGGTGTGGTGCTGAGTTAATGTGCTGGACTGCAAAACCAGTTTGAACTTCAAAGTCAGGGGTTCAAGCTCACCAGTCGCTCCTTGGAAACCCTATACAGGATGGCTATGGGTCGGAACCAACTCGAGGGCACTTAACAACAACAATCACTACTAGCTGCTCTGATTGGGATCACAATAGAAAGTCCTAGACAGAATGGGGGAGTGGGGTGGGGAGGCGGAATCAATAATAAAATTCAAACTCATAAAAAAGACCAAACTCACTGGTTTGATAGAGACCGGTGGGACCCCAAAGCTATGACCCTTAGACACACTTCAAATCTGAAACTAAACCCACCCTTGCTGCTTACCTTTCAACCAAACAATAACACCCATGAGGAACATATACCTCAGAACAATCAGTCATAGGAGACCAAAAGGGCAGCATTTGCCCAATAACAAAGTTCAGAACTCAGGAAGGAACAGAAAAGCTGGGTGAACGGAAACATGGAACCCAGGAAGGACGTAAGAAGAGGGACTGCAACTAATGTCGGGAAACAAAATATATGTAAATTGTTGGATGTAAAACAAAGTGCGCTATAAACTTTCACCCAAACAACAATAAAAATAATCATAAAGTTTCTTATGTAATGAAGCAAACAACACACACACAGGCAATTTAATTGGCTAAATTGAATCTGAGTTACTCTCTGCCTAAAGGAAAATTAAGTTCTGCCATGCTCCAACAAGACATGATCAAATATTGAATTCTATATAAAAAGACTATTTTAATCTCCATTCCTTTGGGACAATTTAGGATACTTCTTTGCTACATGTATAGATTGTAGATTTCAAAATCACACCTTAGGAATTCAAAATCATACTGGATAGCTAGCAGACACCTCAAGGGTATGCAAAAATGAGTTTTTCCTCTCCCTTCAAATCCTGATATACCAGCAAGCTTCCATTTCTCTGGCTTTAAATTGCCAGTCCCATCTTCCTGGTTATCCAGGGAGGCCTCCTTGGTGCCCTGCTTTTCTTCACATCACACATCACAAATTCTATTGGCCCTTTCCTGAAAATAGATATACAATAAAACCACTTCCATTACTAATACCCTGGTTCAAGTCACCATCATCTCATGCTTGGATGGAACTGCACAAGCTTTTTAGCCAGTGTCTGCGTTCTACCTTGCCCCCAGTCAATTCTTCACACTATCAGTCAGAAGGATCTTTTTAAAATTTAAGTCAGAATATATCCCAACTCTCCTCCTATCTCACACAGAATCAGAGTCAAAGTCCTTCAGGGACCTACAAGGCTCTCCATGAACTGTCCTCTCCCTGACCTCAATCCTTCTCCTATCTTCTTAGCTCCCTCTGTTCCAGTGAACTGGCCTTCTTAACGACACCTGTTCTGCTCTGCTGATTTCTCTAGCTCACTCCCTTACCTCACGCAGATTTTTGCTCAAATCCTACCTCAGTGACTCCTTCCCCACGATAATAAAAACTGAAACACTTATGAAAAGTACTTTCAAATGTTTATTAAGTGCTCACTCTATGTGCACACCACACCCATCTGTCAGTGTATCATATTGTGGTGGCTTGCATGTTGCTATGATGCTGGAAGCTACGCCATGGTATTTAAAATACCAGCATAGTGGACAGGTTTCAGCAGAATTTCTGAACTAAACTAAAACAGACTAGGAAGAAAAACCTAGATATCTACTTCTGAAAATTAGCCAACAGAATTTATTGCTTTTGTTAAGTGCAATTGAGTAGGTTCAGATTCATAGGGAAACCTGTCAAGGGTTTCTGAGGAGAGGATGGTGGGTTTGAACCACCGACTTTATAGTTCAAATCAACCTTGAAGTCCAGTGCTTATCCTACAGCACGACACCAAGACTCTGAATTTGTTGTTGGTTGTCTTCAAGTCAATTCCAACTCACGGTAACCCCATGTGCAGAGTCAAACTGTGCTTTTGTGTTTTCAAGGCTGTGACTCATCAGAAGCAGATCACCAGACACATCTTCCAAGGTCCCTGTGGGTAGGTTGAAACCAAGCTTTCAGCTCATAGTTGAGCAGTTAACTGTTTGCACCCCCCAGCTGCCTGCCAGACTGAGAGAGTGCTGTCAGATGAGCCTCTAGGTTGGAAAGCGCTCCAAATACACAGTGGCAGCAGCCGTGGGCCCAAGCATACCGTCGATCGTGAGGATGGCACGGGTCCGGCAGCATTTTGTTCTGTTGCACGTTAAGGTCACCGTAAGTCAGAGTCAGGTCAACGGCAACTAACAACAATGTACACAACAGCAGGAGCTATGGACTTAATGATCAACAAGGCCAGGGGCCTGACCTCAAGGGGCATGCAGTCTTGTGTTCACACCATCCAGCAAATGCTACAAGACAACAGAATGGAGAATGCCACGAGGCACACTTAAAGAGTATAGAAACTGGACTTGGGGTAGGGGAAGCATCAGGGAAAACTTCCTTGAGAAATTGTCATTTAAATGGCCTAAGATTCTAAAACCTCCCTCCAGGAAGGAATTCCCAGTTTGGACACCTTTCCCCGCCTGTCTCCTTGTGAACTTTCCTTAAGAATTCTATATTCCTTTTCTAAAGTTATGATATTTTTATTACTTTTACAAGGCGTTTTAGAAGATACAAAGTGATTTTGCATATAGTATCTTGTTTGAGTCTTATAACAATCCTAGAGAAATAGAATTGTTGTTGTTGTTGTTAAGTACCATGGCGTCAGTTCTGACTCACAGTGACCCTGCATAGGGTTTCTGAGGCTGTAAATCTTTATGTGACCAGAAAGCCTCATCTTTCTCCCGTGGAATGGCTGGTAGTTTCGAACTGCCAACCTTGAGGTTAGCAGCCTGATTCATAACCACTACACTACCAGAGATCCAGAGAAATAGAATAGACAGGTATTATAAATTCCCTTTCACAAATGAAGAAAGCAGGGACTTAGAAAAGTTCAATGAATGTATGCAATAATGTGGTAAATTAGTAAGTCTATCTTGGAAGAAGTGCAGTCAGAACGCTCCTTAGAAGCAAGGCTGGTGAGACTTTGTCTCACATGCTTCGTACATGTTCTCAGGAGGGACCTGTCCCTGGAGAAGGACATCATTCTAGTAAAGGGCCAGAAAAAAAAAAAAAAAAAAACCCTCACCAAGATGGATGTGACACCATGGCTACAACAGTGTGAGGATGGTGCAGAACTGGGCAGTGTTTTGTTCTGTGGTTATAAGTCGAATCTGACTCAATGGTACCTGACAACAAAAACAACAATCGAAGGAAAGGAGGGATTAAGAATGGGCAGGAATGAACAGTGCAATTTACTCCCTTTCATCTGACCTGAACCTAAATGTACTCATAAGTACTAGGAGTGCATACTGTTTATTTAACCAATTAGTCATGGGTTAAATGAAGCAACTAAAGGGAAAGAAAAAAAAAAAATTACACAAGAAGGAATCCACACACAAACTGGTCAGACAAATATAAATGAATAAGTGGGTCCTTATAAAACATGAAAATATAAAACATGAAAAATGAGAAAACAAAGTCACCTGAAAGTGAAATTGGCCACCTCAGTATCACTTTAAGAGTTAACCCCACAGCAAATGTAAATGGCTCTGTGTAGAGAGAAAACAAACACCCAAGTTTACAGAATGCACCACCACATATCCAAAGTTATTCCTAATACACAGGGGTCAGCAGTGGAACTAGGCCTTTGTAAGTTCAGTTATTGTTGCTGTAATTATACATGGCATTAAGGAAACAAGTTGCTATTGTTTTGAATTTATGGAGGGGAAAGTCTTTTCAAAGGTACTTCAGGGCCCTATGCTTCACTTTCTAATGCTAGAAAAATCTAGAATTCATTTCAACAAGTCAACGTCTGAGAGCGTACTCAAACTTAAAGCATTTTTTTTCCTTGAACAAAGGAGCAGGCATTCTCAGAGGCCAGTGGAACCTGAAATACCAGATTTCCTAATGAGAAGTCAGCGGGGAGTCTGTACCAAGTTTAACCCCTGCCTTTCCTCAGGGTTCTGCTCTCCTCTTTACCACAAAGGCTATTTAAAGTAATTTGAGAAATCATTTCTGGTGGAAATACTCCCTGGAGAAGGACATCATGCTCAGTAAAGTAGAGGGTCCGCAAAAAAAAAAAAAAAGGAAGACCCTGGACAAGATGGAACGACACAGTGACTGAAACAATGGGCAGCAATTGTGAGGTTGGCACAGAACTGGACAAGGTTTCCCTGTGGGAATCGGCGCTGACTTGACAGCATGTAACAACAATAGTAATCTGCTTATTCACAGATAATGCATAGTATAGGAACCCTGGTAGCAGAGTGCTTGTGTCCTCCGCTGCTAGCCAAAGGTTGGCGGTTCAATCCCATCCAAAGATAAAAAACTTGGCAACTGCTCCCATAAACTTTACAGCCTATAAAACCCTATGGAACGGTTCTATTTTGTCACATAGGGTCACTAGGAGTCGAAAATCAACTTGAAGCCACCTGACAGCAACATATACAACTGCCTGTATACATATTCATTCCAAAGCAGCCCTAATGGTGAAGTGATTAAGTGCTTCGTTCTAACCAAAAGGTCAGGGGTATGGACCCAGCAGCCATTCTGTCAAAATGACAGCCTTGAAAACCCTGTGGAGGAGTACTACTGTGTCCTGAAGACTCACAATGAATCAGAATTGACTCAAAGGTTTGGGTTTGATTAATCAACCAGAAGAAGCCAACTATATGAGGTAATACATAGTGCCACTAATTATTATCAAATTATTTATTAGTCTTTCAAATTAATATACCTTTTCAGATAAAAAGCATAATTAAATTAAGTTTAATCATTTTTCAAAGTATATTGTTGTTATTAAGTGCTGCTAAGTTGGTTCCGACTCATCATGACCCTGAATAGGGTTTCCAAGACTTTAAATCCCTGCAGGAGCAGAAAGCCTCAGCTTTCTCCCACTGAGCTGTTGGTGGGCTTGAACTGTGGACCTGGTGGTTCGCAGTCCAGTGATTATCCTACAGAGCCACTGCACTCCCCTTTCAAAATATATCACCATGATATATGAGGTTAAGTTATAAAAAAAAAAGTATTGCTACACAATCATGTTCTATTGTTGTTAAAGGAGCTCTGGTACCATAGTGGTTACAAATTGGGCTGCTAACCTCAAGGACGGCAGTTCAAAACTACCAGCGGTTCCATGGGAGAAAGATGAGGCTTTCTGCTCCCGTAAAGATTTCCAGCCTCGGAAACCCTAGTGCAGGGTCGCTATGAATCGGAACTGACTCCACAACAACAACATTGTTGTTAAGTGCCACTGAGTTAATTCTGAATCATAGTGACTCTATATAGTTTCCAAAGAGTGGCTAGTGAGTTTGAACTGCTGACCTTGCAGTTCAAACCAACCTTGCCGTCCAGTACTTATTCAATAACACCATGTCGGGACTCCTACAAAATCATAGACGCCTTTATTGCACAAAAACATCAAAATGTGAAGCCATTGTTTCTTCACATATCTTCCATGTACTTCTATACACTTCTGAATGTTGGTTTTCCATTTCTATAACCTTTCCCTGAAGAATTCTGAGCACTTCAATTTATACCACATCAAAGTGGCAATTTGGGCATCCTTGAAGGACTTAAATTGTGTTCCTTTGCAAAGTTCTTTGTGTTCCAGGAAAAAAAAAGAAGTCTGAGGGGACAAGATCAGGGCTTCAGGGTGGATGGGGTAGTTTCCCAGTGAAATTCTTATACAACAGCCCTTACCATATTGAAGAATGAGCAGGTACATTGTCATGATGGAAAAAATATTCCTCTGGGTAACTTTCCTGGCTTTTTTCTCACCAATGTGTTTTCCGTTTTCTTAAAACTTCTTCCTAATAAGTTCCTGTGATCCTCCTGTGTCCTTTGAGAAAATCAACCCAAGCTTTTGTCACCCCCCAAAACAATCTCTGTAACTTTCTGAGCTGACCTTCCTGCCTTGCATTTGTCTGGCCTCACAGAACCCTTTGGAAGTCACTGTTTTGTTTTGCCCTTGCTCTCTGCATCACATTGGTGAATCCGAGACTGGTCCTTGGCTGCAATTTGTTCCATAAAACCTTCTTCATTAGCTTCGATCTTGCTTAAAAGACTGATGGAAAGAGCTCATCTTCGTGTGATGTTTTTGGCACCCATCCAGCAGAAAGTTTGCTATGGCCAAGATACTCGCTTACTATTGAAAGTGCCAAATCGTGTGAAATCCCAACTTCAGCAGCAATCACATCAATTCTAAGTCCACCAGTTTCTGACTTCAGCCACAGTTTCTTCATTCATCAAGGTTGATGGCCTTCTCTCTCTCTTGGCTCATCTCTGAAGTTTTCCCAACCTTCTTTAAAAGGAATGATCAATTTCAAAACCGTTGTTCTATGCAGGGCAGCATTTCCATACACTTGATGTCAAGCTTCAATGATTAGGAAGATCTCCAGCTGAGCTTTTTTTTTAATTATTTGATATTAACCCTGACCTCAAAATCATTTTTCCATGATTTTGACCAAAACAAAGATACAAAAATTACCTTTATCTATTTTATATCTTTTAGAAGGCACCCTAATAAGACTAAGACAAGCATATTACTGAGAGAATTGTCTGTAGGTACCTACTGATTGTAGACACACTTAAACATGTATTGTTTGGAATAAATGGGTACATGTACAAATAGGAACCCTAGGAATAATACTTTTTGACTTACCCTTGTATAGCAAACTCTCTTAACTATCTAGAGTCTTTAAAACTATATTACTAGTTATCCTATCCAATAAATGAAACTTATCAGGTTCCAAACCAAGTTTTTAAGTCCAACTGCTAATATTCCTGTTGTCCTTTTTAACATGTTTACAATCAGGAGTTTAAGGTAGTGTTGTTGTTGTTGTTGTTGTGAATGCTGTCGAGTCAATTCTAACCCATAACGACCCAGTATACGGTTTGCAAGGAGCAGCTGGTGAGTTTGAACCGCAGACCTTGCAGTTCAAATGGCTTTGCAGTCTGGCGCATTAACCCACAGCTCTACACCAGGATTCCTAAGGTAGTATAACTTTTCCTAATTATACTTGATACATGCAATAGTAATATCTGATGAGGTTTTTCTACTCTTGTTTTTAATTTATGTAGGTTTTTAAATATGAAAACTTTTGGTTATTAAAAGTCCTGTGATAAGAAAAATAGTGAAATCTAAAGTATCAAGTTTTTTTAATTAAAACCCAGTGAATTAAAAACCTGCAAAAGAAAACAAAATATACCTTTCCTCGGGGCCTGCAATTAGTTTTGTTTGTTAATTTTCTTTCTCCTTCCCTTCCTTGCTTATATTCTTTGTTTGTGAAATATTGTTGCTGTTGTTAAGTGCCATCAAGCTGGTATTGACTCATAGTGACCGTATGCACAACAGCATGAAACACTGCCTAGTCCTGGGCCCACCTCACAATCGTTGCTATGTTTGAGCACATTGCTGCTACCATGGTGCCAATCCATCCCCTGGGGGTCTTCCTCTTTTTCTCTGAACCTCCACCTTACCAAACATGATATCCATCATACATTCCATGTTCCAATTATTAATGGATTTTTATAGCTGCTTCTCTTCATTTTGAATTATGTCCCATCAGCAAATGAAAGTCCCAAGGGTTTTACTCCATTTGCATCATCACTGGCAACTCTATTTGAGGAGGCAGCTCATCCCCAATTGAATTTTGAGTGCCTTCCAACCTGAGGGACTCATCTTCCAGCACTATGTCTGACAATAGTCTGGTGCTCTTCAACATGTTTCAGTATTCGATAATCTGGTGCTGACAGTGATCCACTGCTATTCATACGGTTTTCAGTGACTAAATATTCAGACGTAGTCCGTCTTTCCTTCTTCGTAGTCTGTCTTCATCTGGAAGCTCAGCTGAAACCTGCCCACTGTGGTGACCCTGCTGGTATTTAAAATATCCTTGGCATTATTCCAGAATCATAGCAACATGCAAGAGACAACAGTACAACAAACTGACAGACAAGTGGAGAACCTATGAAATAGTAAAGATAAAAAAATTTTAAAAAGCTAGCATTCATTGAACACTGTCAGTGATAGGATAATATCCATATGCCTACAAGGAAGATCAATTAATATGACTATTATTCAAATACATGCACCAACCACGAATGCAAAGTCAAAGAAATTGAAGATTTTCACAAACGCCTACTGTCTGAAATTGATCAAGCAGGTAATCAAGATGCATTGATAATTACTGATGAATGGAATGCAAAAAAAGTTGGTTGGAAAACATAGCCTGAGTAATATAATTTTGTAAGACATTATTATTATAATTATTCCCATTTTATAGATGAGTAAATTGAAGTCCAGAGAGCTTAAATGGAATACAACTGTGGAAAGAGATGATGAAGAAGCTCAATATCCTATCAGTCAAAACTGCAGAACAGACCATCAATTACTCATATGCAAGTTCAAGTTGAAGTGGAAGAAAATGAAAATAAGTCCACGTGAGCCAAAGTATGACCTTGGGTATATCCTACCTGGATTTAGAGGCCATCTCAAGAACAGATTTGACACATTGAACACATGTTATGGGATGACATCAGACATCAAGAAGGCAGAAGGTCGTCAGAAAGACAGAATAGACCAAAATGGATGTCAAAAGAGATTCTGAAACTTGCTCTTGCACTTAAAATAGCTAAAGAGAATAGGAGAAATGATGAGATAAACAAAACTGAACAGAAGATTTCAAAGGGCATCTCAAAACACAAAGTTAAGTATGAAATGCACAGAGACCAGGAGTTAGAAAACAGAACAGAATGAGCATTCTCAACCTACCTTAAGCAGAAAAAACAGTTGTCCTCATAAGTATAGTGGTATGTATCCCCACCTATTTCAAACTGAAAGAAAGAATTAAAGAGAAAATTCAAGCCTAGAGTTGTACTATTGAAGGGCAAAATATTGAATCACATAGGAAGCATTAAAAGAAGATGTAAGGAACACACAGAGTCACTGTACCAAAAAGAATTTGGTTGACTTTCAACTATGTCCAGATGTAGCATGTTATCAAGAACCAATAGTACTGAAGGATGATGTCCAAGCTGCACTGAAGGCACTGGTGAAAAACAAGGTCCAGGAATTGCAATTGAGATATTTTAACAAACAGATGCAATGTTGGAAGCAGTCAACTGTCTATGCCAAGAAAATTTGAAGATAGCTGGCCAACCAACTAGAAGATATCCATATTTATGCCAATTAAAGAGAAAGCTGACCCAACAGAATGTGGAAATTATCTAACAATATCGTTCATATCACACACAAATAAAGTTTTGTTGATGAGAATTCAATAACAGTTGCAGCAGCACATTGACAAGGAGCTGACAGAAATTCAAGGCAGATTCAGAAGAGGCCGTGGAATGAGGGATATCATTGCTGATGGCAAATAGATCTTGGCTGAAAGTAGAAAATACCAGAAAGACATTTATTTGTGCTTTATTGATTATGCAAATACCTTTGACTGTGTGGATCATAACACACTACAGATAATATTGCAAAGAATGGGAAATTCAGAATACTTGTGCTCATGAGGAAAACGATACATAGACAAACAGGCAACAAAGGGATACTGCATAGTCTAAAATCAGGAAAAGTGTGTCAGGCTTGTATCCATTCATCATACTTATTCAATATGTCTGCTGAGCACATAATCCGAGAAGCTGGAATCTATGAGAAAAAATGTGGTATCAGAGTTGAAAATGGCTCACTAACAATCTGCAATATGCTGAAAGCTAAGAGAACTTGAAGCCACTACTAATGAAGATAAAAGACTATAGACATCATTTTGAATTACATCTCAATATAAGAAAACAAAATTCCTCACAATAAGAAACATCATGATAAACAGAGAAAATATTGAGCTGTCAAGGATTTCATTTTATTTGAAACCATAATCAATACCCATAAAAACAGCAGTCAAGAAATAGAATGACATAAACATTTGACAAATCTTCTGCAAAAGAACTCTTTAAAATGTTCACTTTGAGGATTAAGGTGCACCTGACCCAAACCATATTTTCAATCACCTCATATGCTTGAGACAGCTGGACACTGAAGAAGACCAGAGAAGTACTTTGTGTATGGTGTTGGTGAAGAATACTAAATACACCAAGGGCTGCCAGCAGAATTAATAAATCTGTGTTAAAAGTGCAGCAGACTCGACTAGAGGAAGATAAAGAAGTTTGATACAGGAAGCAAGTGTAAATTGCTACAATTTTATGAACTTGACCTATACTTATGGATGTTGTAGCTCAAAACACCAACTGAGAGGGAAAAAGTCTTCATAACAAGGATCGAACATAACTCTTCTGTACACAGGGTTGATAGGAACGGGCAACTTAGACTTTGGTTACCTAAAATGGAAGGGGGGGCTGCCATAAAGGCACAAAGTGGCTGGCTTACAAGTTTTCAAGGGGAAGTTTAGTTTCCGAGTGTGCTGGGGAAGGTAGAATCCCCACTGAATAGTTTTCTTCTTATCTAGACAGGTCTGGTGAAAGGATTCTTTTGATTCAATAGTGAGTAATTGTTATCACAACTAATTGCAATTGTCACAACTGTGAAGGTAGAAGTTTTGTAAAGAGGGGAGTACTTAATCTTACATTCTAGGAACAGAGGACCCTAGGACCATCAAAAGAGAAGAGCATGAGTGAAATGTGGGAGAAATAGTGACACCAGAAAGGGAAAAAAAGCACAGCAGAACTCCTCTTTCTAGAGGACGGTGAGACTTCTTGTCACATACTTTGGACATGTTATCAGGAGGCACCAGCCCCTGGAGAACAACTTTACTTGGTAAAGTAGCCGGTCAGTGAAACAGAGGAAGACCCTCAATGACATGGATTGACACGTGGCTGCACCAATGTGTTCAAACATAGGAGTAATCGTTAGGATGACCAGGCAGGGTTTCCTTCTGTGATATATAGGTTTGCAACGAGCTGGAACCAACTCGACAGCACAGAGCAGCAACATGATTATTCCCATTTTATAGATGAGTAAATTGAAGTACAGAGAGCTTAAATAATTTGCCCAGATAACTCAGGTAGGAAATGAAGGGCAACTTCAGAACTGGAATCTAAACAGTCAGGCTTTAACGCCTGAGGTTTTAACCACTGTGCAACATTATTATTCACATATCATAATTAAATACAAATACAATCATTAAAGCTTATGTAACCAAAATTAAGCTTTAAAATGCATTCAGGATTGCAACTAATGTTATGAAGGAAAATGTGTATAAATTGTTAAATGGGAAACCAACTTGCTTTGTAAACATATACACAAACCACAATAAAATATTAACCCAAAAAAAAAAAAAACAACTTTGGGATTTTGGTTGACTAGAACGAGGTTAGGAGGGAAGAGAAAAGATTCTTAAGTAAATCTTCATCAAGGTGATGGTGATGCCAAAATATTCATTGAGTCAGCAGGGGAGGGCAGGCAGCCTGGTGAATAACATTCTATGCCAAGAGCAGAGTTTGAGCCAAAGGACAGACCTTCAAGTATTTTACTTTTCTCTGTGGCTAGAACAGTTGAGATGAAGAATGAAGAGAGGAATGAACAGGGATGGAAGGCAAAAGGACTCTATGTATGAGACTGAAACCTCTGATTTATCTTTATTTTTCCTCTGAAAAGTTAAGGTGGAAGGTATTTTAGGTGGCAGCGTGACATGGATATGTTTTCAAAAGAGCCATCACTCTGGCAGCAGTGTGGATAGTGGACAGGCAACTGGAAGATCCTGGGGAAAAGAAGACAACGAGGCAAGAGATACAAGTATAAGAAATATTAAGAGCATCATTTAGTAGACAAATCAAGACTTTGATAAATTAGATATAAGGGATTAAAGGAACTATGACAGTTGATTGTGGAAAAGTTACTTAAATACACACATGTATGGAGTCTTGCTATGGCATTATAGAATTAGCACTGGGCTGCTAACCACTTGGTCTATGGTATAAACCCATCAGCTGCTCCTTGCAAACCCTATACAGGGTCTCTATGAGTTGGAACTGATTTGACAGCATTTAACAACAATAACATATTCTATAGGGGAGTCCTGGTGTGGCACTGCAGGATAAGCAGTGGACTGTAACTGCAAGGTTGGTGGTCCTTTAAACCCACAGTTCCTTGTCACTATGAGTTGGAACCAACTTGATGGCACTTAAAACAACAATGGTATATTTTATAGGTACCATGCCAAGTAAACTACTTTTGAGCAAACCACTTAAGTTCCTAAGAGGGGGAGTTTACATTTTTTCTTTCTCATATTTCCCCTCCTTCTCATATATCCTTAATCACAATCATTTTGTTTGCTCTTAATTATTATGTCACCTCTAAAGTAAACAAAATATGAAAGAGAGAGGTTCCTTTCTCAAACTCCTTTCCACAGTCGCATTTCCTTTGATTCTGTTAAGGACTGAAGAATTCTTGCTGAATACAGACAAATCCTAGCTATTTTGCTTTAAAAACATAAGAATATTTTTTAAAGTATGTGCCTGATTATGATTTAGAAAATCAAATACCATAAAAATCTCCATTTAACCTCTCTCAAACTTTATCTTAATTTGTATTTGAAGGCAAGGGAAAACTTCAGTTATAGTTCATATGCAATATGTCCTACTTAGGAAATATTGTTCAGTGTGACTTGTATTCATTAACTAGTCAGCTCAGTTTTTTAAACTGTATTTATGGAAATAAAATGATAATTTTATGTTCTGGAGGATAAATGGCCAGTTCAGTGTTTTAGTAAATAGCACGTGTATCTGGGCTTTATCTAAACTGCAATTCTAATTCTAACTCAAGATAGCAAGTTGTTAAGATAATTTTCAAAGGCTGATTAAATGACAAATGAATAAACAAATGTTTAAATTAAGCAATAAAAGTCTTAGAAAACTAAAAACACTAAAACAACAATTATCCTCTAAGAACCAAAAAGCAGCATCTGAAAACCCCATACCAGAAACAGCACCAATGACCCACCAGAGAGCCATGAAACAGACTTACTGTTCTCAGAGACAGGACACAGATCTTTTCTAAAGCTGCCAGTCCCGACCCCCATGGCCAGGAGGCTGAGTTACAGCTTAATTAGGCCCAGAGAAGAGGGCTTTGTCTCTTTCTTCTCCCAAGAGCTGTAAAGGTAAAGCTGGAATTGTCATTTGCTGGACAGCCTAGGCTTTGCACCATTCTTCGAAGTAAAAGTTGAGTATATAAAGGAAAGGCTTTAATGGAAATCTAAGACACCGAAGCAATCACAAAGAACGTTATTTTAGAAAAATGACAGAATACACTTAAATTATCTTTTAAATTCAATATCATTCCCTTTTAGCAAAGAAGAAGGGAAGTGCGTGCGTGCGTGTGTGTGTGTGTGTGTGTGTGTGTGTATGTGAGATGTGGTTACTAGGGAATAAAGGAATAAGCAAAAGTGTCTAAGCTTTGAAGCCAGACAAAGTTCCACTAGCTGTACGACCCTGGGCAAGTTGCTAGACTTATCCGACACCTCATTTTCTTCATCTGTAAAATAGTGATAATGATATATACTATGCTGAGTGGAAGTGTAATCCCCACACCCTCCAAAATATATATCCACTCAAACCTCAGAACGTGACCCAATTTGGAATAGCGCTGTTTGCAGATGTGCTTAGGTAGGATCTCAAGATGAGATCATCCTAGATGGAGGCAGGAATTGGAATTATGAAGAAAAAAAAAAAAGAAGAAGAAGAACTGGAATCTCCAGAAGCTTGGAAGAGGCCTAGAATCTCCCCCCGGGACATTCAGAAGGAGTGTGGTCTTTTCAACACCTTGATTTCAGACTTACAGCCTCCGAACAGTGAAAGAGCAAATTTCTGTTGATTGAAGCCATCGGTTGTGTTACAGCAGCTGAAGGAAACTAGTATGCCTACTTTTAAGAGATGATGTAAAGATTAAATGAAAGAAGAATATGTATAAAAATGTCTATCACAGGGCATATTCTGTTAGTGCTGTGTGCTGTGGAGTCAATTCCATTCATAGTCATTCTCTGTCACAGAGGACAACTTCCCCAGAGGGTTTAGAATGCCCTAGAATGTTTCCTCAGCTGCAATCTTTACAGGAAGGAGTCTGGGGAATGCAGTAGTCTCTTTGTGCCATTTAATTATCCTTGACCAAAAGGTCAGCAGTTCGAACTCAAGAGCCACTTTGTGGGAGAAAGATGGGGCAACCTACTTCCATAATGGTCTACAGTTTTGGAACACCTGTAGGGCAGCTCTCCTCTCTCCTACAGGGACACTATGAATGGGATTTGACTCAACAGCAATAGGTTTTTTTGAGTAATCTTGACAGGCACAGATGGCCAGGTCTTGTCTTCTTAGGAGCAGCTGGTGGATTTGAATCACCAACCTTTCAATTAGTAGCTTAGTGCTTAACCACCATACCATCAAGCTGATTCCTACTTATAGTTAACTTCTATAGGGTTTCCGAGACTATAAATCTTTATGGAAATACACAGCTTCACATTTCTCTCTGAGTGGTTGGTGATTTGAATCTCTGACCTTGCAGTTAGCAGCTCAGTTTAGGTTCCAGTAAACAATGGCACTGTGGGTTAATGTGCTGACTGCAAGGTCTGTTTTAACTGCAAGGTCGGCAGTTCAAGCCTCACCAGCCGCTCCTTGGAAACCTTATACAGTGTCACTATGAGTCGGAACTGACTTGACAATACTTAACAACAACAACAAATAAATAGTCACTAGGACAGGTCACTATGGGTCGGAACCGACTCGACGGCACTTTACAACAACAACAACAGGACAGGACGGAGTCCTGGGGTGACACTGTAGGATAAGCACTCAACCATAAAATCTGTTTGAATCACAAGTTTTGCAGTTCAAACTCACCAGCCGTTCCTCAGAAACCCTATACAGGGTCACTATGAGTCAGAACTGATTTGATGACACTCAACAACAGGCTAGGTGTGATGGTGAGGGTTACTAGGCTGGACTGCAAGGTTGTCAGTTCAAGCTCACCAGCCACTCCCTGGAAACCCCATACAGGGTCACAATGAGTCAGAACCGACTCAGTAGCATTTAACAATAAAAACAGGATCATTTGCTTCATGATATTTCCTTGACTTTATATTTCTAAAAAATAAAATTATTCTAGATTTTCCCCCTTTTAATACTAAACAAGGCAAAGATTCCTTTTTTTTTTCTCCTGCCTGCTCAACCTGACTTCCCTTTAATTTGAATCATAGCAAAAACAGTAAGTGTTAATAAAAACAGTTTCTTAAAAAAACTGTATTCCTTCTCTTCACAGCCAGGATCGTGCTAAATAACTATGGGAGATAAGAAAAGAAAAGGGACATGTAAATTTTGTACTACAAATGAGATGGCAAGACCACTGTACCCGAAGCAACTAGAATTAGGCTAAAAAAGTTATGGTCCTGACTATGGCCCTTGGTCACCCTTCAGGTCGAGAACTGAACCCACCCCCAATGGCTCAATTTTCAGCCAAACACTAGATAGGTATATAAAGGGGACAACACTAGCAAGGTACGCACACCACAGAATTGTCAGCTACTCGAGATCAAAAGAGCAGCATTTACCTAAGGACAAAATTAAGAGGGTTGGGAAAGAAGGTGGAATGGAAACAAGAATCACAGTTAGTGGGATAACTGAGTTACAATCCCTGGAGGGGACTGCAACCATTGAAATGAAACAAAGCACAGGATTTGTTGAATGTAAAACTGATGATCAGTGGTGGAAACCTTCACTCCAATCACAATAAAAAAAATTTAAAAAAAGAAAGCCTGGTCCAACACTAGATGAATTACCATGAGTCAAAAGTAGAAAGAAGTGATGTGGGTTAGAGCAATGATTTGTAAACGATCTGCAATGAAGTACCACTTTGGTTTTGTTTCCATTTCCAACCCATCATAAACCAACAAGTCCTAATTCCCATGATTGTAACATAGTTCATGCTACGTATGAGTCAACATGAGAGTTAGGCAATTCTCAAAGTGGTCTCCATCCTGCCTGCAAGATGAATTCATTGATTATAAGTTTTAATATTGGGATAATACTAAATTGCTAACAATGTTTCTAAACACTTATTCTCAACGTCTGTACTCATCTTTTCTCAAACTCATAACAAAATGATTTGGAACCAGCACCTCTCCATGTACAACTTTGAGTTTGCCCTGAGCTGACCCTAAAGGGATGTTGTGATGACTGAATGAGGTAAAGCATATAAATTCCTGAGAACAGCAAGAGACGTATTGTAAGCATCAGCTTCTGACACCCTGTACAGGGTCGCTGTGAGTCAAAAAAAGATTCAAAGGCACTAAACAATTAGTAGTAGCAGTAATCTCTCCTTCTGGAGATTCATTCCTTCTTCCCAGTTTTTAAGATCAGTGTTAGAGGTATTGAAGTCATCCTAGTCCAATGCTTTCCTATATTGGAAAAGGTCAATTGCTGGGAAAGGGCAGCATGTTTGGTAAAGGGCCAACAAAAATGCGGGAAACCCTCAATGAGATGGAGTGACACATCACCAAAGCACTGGCCTCAAACACAACAGCATGAAGACGGTGAAGGATCAGGCAATGTTTTGTTCGGTTTGACATAAGGTTGTCATGAGTCTAAGCTAACTCAACGGCAACTAACAACAACAATCCAATCACTTGAACTCTGATGATAAACTTTTGAGGTTCAACAGCCCAAGGTCTGAGCAGAGCACAAAGGACATGCTCTTTCCCAGATAGTTGTAGTTCCTACGCACATCCTTCAAAGCCAAGTTCAGATGTTACTTCCTCAAATCAGCTCTATCACTGAAAAATTACATTCAACCGCATGTAATAGAAATTCATTTACTCTAGCTTATTCCAAAAGGGACTCATTGTTACCACTTAAGAAGCAGCCCTGGGATAGAAAGTTCAGGGCTAGTTCAGCAGCTCCTATCGATCTCATCAATGCCTCCAGCCAGCCCTGTCTATCTTTCTGCTCTATCATCTTTAGCATGTGGCTGTAATCCTCTAGGGCACTGTTTGGTCACTTGCTATCAGGCAGGAAGTAGGAGACAGACAAGCAACACTCACCCAACTCTCCAGTCCAGGTCTACTGTCTCATTGGTAAGACTGTGTCAGGTGCACACCCTTCATTGCAAACAAGTTGTAACAATAGAAGTTTTTTTTAAAAGCTCTGGATACATTGCCAGCCCAAACAGGATCAGGGCTCTGTTTGTAACAAAGATGGTAAGAATGGCTGCTGGGTAGATAGCTGTCATAGAAGCTTCCGTTGACCTCAAAGACTAACTCAGATTCTGCTCTAACAGCATTTTATACTTCCCCGTTGAAGTCCTGAAGTGGTGCTGTAGGATGAGCACTGGACCACAAGGTTGGTTTGAACTTCAAGGTCAGCAGTTCATACTCACCAGTCACTCCTCAGAAACCTGTACAGGGTCTCTATGAGTTGGAACCAACTCGAATACTCCTAACAGCAAGAAGAACAACAGTAATTTCCTTTTGGGCATCACCTAACATGAATATTGTAATTCAAAAATTTCTTCTGTAAGTAACCTTTAATATCTGTCTAACAACACAACATAAGCTATGAGAAGGCAGGAACTACCCTAAGGTATCCCCAGGACTTAGCCTGTGTGTGTGTCCATAGTAAACACACAGGAACTACATGCAGGATTAATAAATAAACCACTGATTAGAGAAACGACTGTTAAACCTATAAAACATTTTTAAAAATCCTATTGAAAGCTGAAAATAGCAAATGGATGCAAAGGATTAGCTATGCTAAATATATAGCAAATTCAATCTTCTACCAAATTCAGCAAATAGATGACAACTAGGCAAGAGATATTTCAAAGACTTGGAGAATGAATTAAAGAAAACCATCTGTGCAAACCAAACGTGCCAGTGAAACTAGAAAAGGCCAGCAATGTGAAAACCAAAGAACGAAAAAATTAAACAAGTAGTTTCTAAATAAATTAAAATCCAAATGTCATGATCAGGCATTATTTCTAAAACAAAACAAAATAAAAATCAAAGCCCTAAAAATATACATATCCTTTTTTTCATATTTTTAAACCAAAACTTTTTTTAAAGAAGAAACATGTGCAATTGCAAAAAAAAAAAAAAAAAAAAAAAAAAAAAAAAAAAAAAAAAGAAAAAAAAAATAAAATAAAAAAAAAAAAAAAAAAAGAAAAAGAGTAAAAACAAAAGATTGCTAGTTCCTTCCATATCTACAAGGCCCAACCAAACTGACATTTGTTTTCAAAGTCCTATGGAAAATATTTTTATAACTGGAAAGGTGAAATAATCTTCAAAGACTAGTGGCAGCTGTGATCACAATCTGAATAAAATAGTTAAGTAGATCAAATCAATAAAAGGCAGAGATACTAATATCAAGTTATTCATCAGTAAAGTAGACAACAGAGTGCATAAACTATAAAGCACACATATAGAGTTTCAGATTACTAAACCATTAAGATGCAATGCGAAAGCTGGACAGTCAATAAGGAAGATCGTAGAAGAATTGATGCCTTAGAATTGTGGTGTTGGAGGAGAATACTGAAAGTGCCATGGACTGCCAAAAGAACCAATAGATCTGTTTTGGAAGAAGTGCAGCCAGAGTGCTCCTTGGAGGCCAAGATGGCTAAACTTCATCTCTCATACTTTGGACATATTGTCAGGAGGGAACAGTCGCTGGAGAAGGATGTCATACTGGGTAAGATGGAGGGTCAGAGAAAAAGAGGAAGACCCCCAACAAGATGGATTGGCCAGGTGGCATCACTGATAGCATCAAGTGTGGCAGCAATAGTGAGGTTGGCCCAGGATTGGACATTGTTTCATTCTGCTGTGCATGGGGTCACTCTGAGTCGATTCCGACTCAATAGCACCTGACAACAACAAAAAACCATTAGGAGAAGAAAGAGAATTTGAGTAAACTTTATTTATCTCATTTTCGTTTTAGGGAAATGAAAATCACTACAACTGGACCAATATCAGCATCATGACACATGGTGAAGAATTGAAGTTGTCTAGGTTATCCTTCTTCTTGGATCACCAATCAATGCTCATGGAAGTTGTGGTGGTGCTTATGTACGGTCGAGTCAGTTCTGACTCATACGAACCGGTATAGGTTTTCTGAGGCTGTTATCTTTATGGGAGCAAAAAGCTTCATCTTTCTCCTGCGGAACTGCTGGTAGTTTTGAACTGCTGACCATGAGATTAACAGCCTGACTCATAACCACTATGCTATCAGAGCTCCTTGCTCATGGAAGCAGCAGTCAAGAAAGCAAATGCATTGCATTGGGCAGACCTGCTGCAAAAGACATCTTTTAAGTGTTAAAAGGCAAAAAAGTCACTTTGATGACTAAGGTACATCTGATGGACACTTTTGTATTTTCAGAGGAACTGACTCCTTCAAATTGTGACATTGGTGAAAAGTATTGAAAACATCATGAACCGCCAAAGAACAAACAAATCTTAGAACAAGTACAGCCATGTTCCTTAAAAGCAAGAATGGCAAGATTTTGCCTCATTTACTTTGTGTTTTCAGGAGGAACCTATGACTGGAGAAAGACATCATGCACAGTAAAGTGGACAGTCAGCCAAAACAAGGGAGACCCTCAATGAAACATACTGGCACCATGGCAACAACAATGTGCTCAAACACAGCAATGATTGTGAAGATGGTGCAGGCTGGGCAATAGCTCAGAGACAACACAACATAGCCCTTAACAACAACAATTTATTTGCCCTAGAAGGAAGGTCAAGGCTTATGTAACTAAAATAAATTTTAAAAGAGATACTGAAGACCTGATAAAAAATATATATATAACTCAAATCCATCAAAGAAACATTGTAAACTAAAAGAAAGAAAAGACTGACAACCGAGCAATAGTAAAATGGGTGATGCTACCATTAATCTCATTCCCACATTAATTTAACACATTCCTTCGTCTGTGCATAAGGTCGCTATGGGTCTGTACCGACTCAGTGGCACCTAACAACAACCACAACATGGCGCTGTGGGTTAATGGAGGAGCTCTGGTAGCATTGTTGTTGTTAAGTGCCGTCAAGTCGGTTCCGACCCATCGCGACCCTGTACAGGGTTTCCGAAGCTATAAATCTTTACGGGAGCAGAAAGCCTCATCTTTCTCCCGCGGAGCAGCTGGTAGTTTTGAACTGCTGACCTTGCGATTCGCAGCCCGATTCGTAACCACTACGCTAACAGAGCTCCTTACGAATCGTGGATGCGAACCTTAAGGTCAGCAGTTCGAAACTAACAGCAATTCCGCGGGAGAAAGAGGCTTTCTGCTCCCGTAAAGATTTACAGCCTCGGAAAACCTGTACAGGGTCACCGTGAGTCAGAACTGACTCCACGGCATGTAACAACAACAACATGACGCTGTGGGTTAATGCACTGGACTGCAAAGTCAGCTTGACTACAAGGTCGGCAGTTCAAGCTCACCTGCAACTCCTCGGAAATTCTATACAGGATCGCTATGGGTTAGAACTGACTCAGTGGTTTAGAACCAACTCAATGGCACTTAACAACAACAAAATTATGCGATAGGCATGGTTCTTGGCCCTGGAATATAATGATTAGATGCAAAACAGCCAAAGTTCTAATTTCATGGATCCTACATTTTAATTGGAGTCCTGGTGTGGTACTGTGGGTTAATGTGCTGGACTGCAAAGTCAGTTTGAACCACAAGGTCAGTGGTTTAAACTCACCAGCCGCTCCTCGGAAACCCTATACAGGGTTGCTATGGGTCAGAACCGACTCGGCGGCACTTAAACAACAACATTCTAGTTGGAAAAACAGACAAGACACAAACAAGTATTAAATGTCAGATAATAAAAAGTATAAACGGATCCGTTTCAGGGTAGTCCGAAGAGTCAGCTGAAGAAGTACCGTTTGAGCACAGAGCTGAGCTATGGTGTAGGAAGCCTTGAGGAGATTGAGGGAGGAAAGACCGAGGTAGAGCGCCCCAGTCAATGCAAAGTCCTAAGGCACAAGTAGCAGAGGAGGGGCAGCAGATTTGAGGAGAGGGAGTGGGAGCGGGGGTCAGACCACATAACGCCTTGAGGTCAAGGTAAAATTGAATTTTGATCATTTTATGGAATGCTTTGAGAGGGTTTTTAGCAGAGGATTGACATGCTCTTAAAGAACCTGCAGACAATTTCAAGCAAATTCTTGGAAAGTGTGGAAGAAAATCATAGTAGGGAACTCAGTATTCCAAGCAAGAGATGACAGAGGTTTTGAATCAAGTCTGAGTAGTGAAAGTGCTGAAAAGCAGTGAGATTGGGAATGTATTCTGAGGTGGGCCAACAGGACTTGCTAATGGGTTGGTGAAAGACAGAAATCACAGTTGATTCCAGAGTTGTGGTTGACCTGAGCAATTCAATTGTATGAATGGTGTTGCCGGTTACTGAACTGGAACACACTGAGGATAAAGCAGGTTTATAGGACAGAAATCATTTATCCTTTTTTTATAGATTTAGTTGAAGATGTCTACTAGACATATGTAGTCTGAAGTTGCAAGGAGAGGTTGGGGCTGAGGATGTAAATTTGGACAATCTATCAAAGTCCAGACTATGAATAAATAGACTGGACTTCAAAGTCCAATCAACTGTTACCTGTGGTAGTTACACAAACACGAAGTGATGCCAACCTTTAAAGTCAACAGATAGTCTACTTTCTATGCTGTTTGTACAAATTTTTAAAAAGCAGAGCTTTTTAGTTCCTTCTTAAATTGGTGCCAGATTAAATACATGGCATATCAAAAAGCAATACCAGATCAAATTACCATATAATGGTACACCATTTAACAAAGACAGACATTCAATTCATGATTTAATTAATACAATAGAAATGTTTTGAGTGGTAGAAATGCTGCAAATAGAAACAAAAAACGGCAACTAGTGACCTCAATACTTAAAAAATAATCGAATTACGTATCAAAGAATTACACAAAAAAAGTAACCCAGGATGACACAATTAAGTGAGGTAGAATTAACAGGTACAAATGGAGGAACTAGGACAATAAACTTCCTTTTCAGGTACACATGTCTCTCTATAATAAAGTGACAAAATTGCAGAACATAATTTGATCAGTCTTAAATCAAAACTACAAAAAAAAAAAAATCAATATTAAAACAGAAAGAAAGGTACCTTGAAGCAATTTGAACTTAACCTATTAATTAACAACTAGAATATGATGTTTGGTGACACAAACATTTTTCATTCAACTACAGGTTTTGTGCTATAGGATAAGCACTGGATGGCTAAATGCAAGGTCAGTGGTTCAAATCCATAAACCGCTTCCTGGAAACACTATAATGGATCACTATGAGTTGAAACCAATTCAACAGCACTTAATAACAACTAAAGATTGCAAGTTCTAATCCACCTAGCAGTGCCATAAAGAAATTCCTCGGTGTAAATTTCCTGACCTTTTTCTCACCAATGCCGTTTTGAATTCTCTTAAAACTTCTAATAAGCTCTGTTAAAGATTACAGTCAAGAAAATCCTGTGAAGCAGTTCTACTGTGTAGCACATGGGTTCACCGTAAGTCGAAATCAATTACATTTGGTTTGGGTTTAGAATGGGATAACATTCAGAATATGTCAGATCATTTTTACAGTGGTAAATATAAATATAAGACCTCAGTATAAAATGCTGCACTGTCTTAAGTGGAAATGTATGCCCATAAGGTTCTTGGGTATGAGAAAAGCAGTACTGAAAATGCATCACTGACATCATGGTTGACTTGGCTCACCTGTGAGGCCTAGCACATCCTCCCAAAGTGAAGGCTCCATCCTGACTAGGGAGGGCAGACTCTTCAATGAGGAGCTGGGGCTCTCCAGGCAGGGACCTTTACCAAGTTCTCTCTCTCTCTCTTTTTTTTTTCTAAAAAGTTCCTTAAGACGACCACTTTAAAAAGAAATCTCACTGCATCTAAAATCAAGCCCCAATTTATTTATTTATTTTTTTTTTTGTAGCCTAATCAAATTAAAATCTATGCGGAATCAATTTTAACTAAGTCTGGTCCTGAGAGTCAAGTAAACCTAAATGGGTGTTTGGCAGCTGTAGGGCTCTCTGGCCTCCTACTGTTGGACGGAATCTCTAGTTATAATATTGTTATATCACCAAGATTCATAGCTTGCCAAACCTCATCTTAGACATTTATGTGGGTTTTCCCGAATACCCTTTAGCAATTTAAATCCTAGATGTTATTGCCAGCTACCAGAGAAATTAAATAAAAAATACAGGAAATATAAAGTGACTAACAGTTAGCAATTGCAAAACTTTTTCTCATGGGCATTTTCCATGGCTGGGAAACAAACTTGAAGGAACAGTGGAACACTGTAAAAGGTTTGCAGACATCTTGAAGTTCAGTGACTACAGACATATGGGGAAATTTCTGATTCCATTCCTGGAAGGACTGAATGTCTTAATCATAAACTTCTATGCCCGGGGCTTATTCAATTATATCTCAGTAGTCAGAATTAAACACAGTTAGGATTATGTGTTAGCAAAGGTCAACGTTTAAAAGTTTTGTAAGTATATAATCACCTTCCTAAAATAACAATAGTGAATTCATAATCATTTGAAATCAAGAAATATCACAAGAAACACATTTTAGACCTTCCTTTATGATGCTTTAGGGGTTGTAGGATAAGCACTGGACTGCTAACCACATGTCTGGCACTCCTCAGAAATCCTATATAGAGTCACTGTGAGTCAGAATTGATTTGACGACACTTAACAACATCATACGGAACCTTAGGATAAGCACGGGACTGCCAATCGTAAGGTTGTCGGTTCAAATCCACCAGCCACTCCTTGGAAACCCCATACAGGGTCCCTATGAGTCAGAACTGAGTCATCAGTACTTAATCACAACACTTCATATTTCAGCAAAGCTTCCAGAATAAGGTGACTAGGAAAAATGGCCTGGCAATCGGCTTCTGGAAATCAGTCAATGAAAACTCATTCAAGTCCAGTGGGCCAATCTGTAATCTGTGGTGGAGACGGCACAGGACCAGGCAGTGTGTCCTTCCATTGTGCACGGGGTCACTCAGAGTCAGGGACCAACTTGATGGCAGTGAACAAAAAAATGTTAAATGCAATCATTTGAGACTGTAAATAAATCCAGGAAAAACATAATATGTGAATAAATGGTAATTAGTTGTATAAGTAGAGAATGGGGAAAATATTAAGAGATAATCAAGTATGAGCATTATTCAACAGTGTAACAAAAACTACTAAAGATGAAGAAAATCTAATTCTTAGGAAATTAAAGAATATTTAAAAAAAACTTCAGCTGTCTAAGATTCTACTCAACTATATGAAAACAGAACCGAAGGCCAGAAAACATGGTATGTACCTGCTTGAAATGGACCAAAAAGATACATTCCACAAAAAGGAAACTATGATTTTGGGGCCAAGATCCCTTAGATGTTGAATCCTCACCAGCCTCTCAATCAGAAACCCTATATGAGTCAGAATTGACTCGACAGCACTTACCAATCTTCAGTGAAAACTTTACTTTTATGATGAGCTTATTTTCTCCTAGACTTTTCTGGTGGTTTAGTTAATGAATTTTCAATATTAGTGCTGGAATAGACCCAATATGTGAAGTGCTGTCGAGTCAGTTCTGACCCATAGCGAACCTGTATAGAGTTTCCTAGGAGCAGCTGGTGAGCTTGAACTGCCGACCTTGCAGTTCAAACGGCTTTGCAGTCTGGAGCATTTACAGCGCCACAGCAGTATACCCAAAACAGGGACAGTGTTAAAGGTTGACTAGTTTATCCATCCATTTATATGCAAATACAAAACTTTAAAAAAGCATATTTTAATGCAAAATGTACGTTTCTAAAATAGATAAAGCTCTGTGTCTTGTACCATAGAATAAACATTTACTGATAATAGGAGTTCTGCTGTGGTGCCGTAGGGTAATGCGCTGGACCGCAAGGTCAGTTTGAGCTATAAGGTCAGCAGTTCAAACCCACCAGCTGCTCGTTGGAAACCCTATACACTGTTGCTATGCAATGGCACTGACTCAACAACACTTAACAACAGCAACAATCATAGGAGTTTTGGTGTAGTGCTGTTGGATGAGCACTGAATTGCTAACCACAAAGTCAGTGGTTCAAACCCACAAGCCAGTCCTTGGAAACCCTCTACAGGGTCTTTATGACTCAGAACCAACTCGACGGCTCTTAACAACAACCACAACAATGTGCCAGATATCTACGTGCCAGCAAATTTTCAATTTCTCTAGAAGAAAAGTCTATTTGTTTTACCATCTACTTTTTGTGAAGTTCTTTCTGGATTTAAACTATTTATATTAAGGTGTTTAACTGTGCCTTCTCTATTCCCACTCACCCTGTGGTTAACAAAAGAGAAGAAAATTCTGAGACGCTATAAAATCCTGCTTACATGAAATGTTCTTTATGCCTACTGACCCCTCTCACAATCTAATAAACTGTTTAACTCAGTCCTTGTCTACCCTCCAGAATACACATTAGAGTCAGATGGAAATTCCACTGACTAAATTAAAACATACTAATTGGGAATCAAATTTCTCCTGAAAATATTCCTTCCCAGCATCGTAGATGAGGTATAGTGTGGGTGTCGGATGTACTACTAAGAGGAAATTCATTCTTTCTGTACAAATAAATCATTCAGATTCATTTTACTAAACTTTCTTATTGGCTCCTGGAAATGATCAAATGTAGGATGTGGGAAATTCAACTGCTCAAACATTCAAAAGCTTTATTCAGTGAATGGAACAAAAATCAGTGTCATCAGACAGCTAAATCACTTCTAGATAAGAAGCATTCCTTTGCAAAACAGTTTTAGACAATCAAAGCCCACATCTGGGACATGGACAAATACAGATGTTCTCACCTCCACATGGATATGGGTTAAGAAAAAAAATTACAGTTCAAATCATACACTGAACATTTTAAGGAAGAGATCTTAAGACTTTTTGTTCTAACACTACTTCCTTGTTCAGAGTAACATTAAAAACACATTGCACAAAATTAACCTTATATTTGGGGATTTCCCTTCAACACCTTATCCAGATCCATGAATTATAATGAATATAACAGTTTTCTGACTGTTGTACAGTTTTCATGATGATTCAAAGATAACTTGAACCTCCATATTTTGTACAGAAGAGTTGACCTGAATGCTGTGGATAATAATGCTGATCTAGGCTTTAAAAAAGGCCTATGTAGTCCTCAGCCAGGTGAACAAGGTCAAGATCAACCATTGATAATATTTCATTCTGTTGTGCATAGGGTCGTTATGGGTCGGTACCGACTCGATGGCACCTAACAACAACAACAAAACCCTCAATATGCTGGGGTGAAATTTTCACTTTAGTTCTGTGGGCTTCCTCCCCAAACCCAACAACTCCTGTCTAATCATGAGGGAAAATATCAGACAAATTTCAAGAGAAGGCATGCTACAGAATCCCTGACCAGTCCTCCTGAAAACTGTCAGTCATCAAACACAAGAAAAGTCTGAGAAACTGTCACAGCCGAGAGGGGCCTCAAGAGATATGATGACTGACAAATCTTAGATAGGACCCTGGAACGGAAAAGGGCTATTCAGTGAAAACTGAGGAATCCGAATGAACTATGGACTTGAGCTAATAATAATGCATTCCTGCATAGGGTTTCCAAGGCTGCAAATAGTTATGGGAACAGAAAGCCTCTGGTAGATTCCCGCAAAGCAACTGGTGTATTCAAACTGCTGACCTTGTGGTTAGCAATCCAACTCAAGAATCCATTGCACTATCTGGGCTGCTTAATGCACTCATATTTTTTCATTAAAAAACAATGTCTATTGAAAACATTTTTTTAAAGTAATAGCTTCGTGTCTACAACTTATTTATAAATGATTCAAAATAAAAAGTAACTAGAAAGAGAGAGAAAAGAATAAAAGAAATGTAATCAAATGTCAATATTTGGAGACTCTAGGTGAAGAACAAGGAATCCTGCTGAAATAGTTACACATTGAGCTGCTAACCAAAAAGATCATTAGTTCAAATCTACCAACTAGTCCATGGGAGAAAGATGAGGTGTTTTCCTCCCATAAAGAGTCACAGTCTCAGAAACCCTATACAGTGAGTTGGAACCGACTCCATGGCACACAACCACCACCACCATCCAGGTGAAAAGCATCTGAGAATTTCTTTGCACTAATCTTGTAACTTTTCTTTAAATCAGAAATTATGTCAAAATAAAAACTTTTCTAAAAGATACCAATTTGCCATAACAAAAAGAAGAGATATAGACCAAAACGGGAAAAATACTTGTACCATAAATGTTAGACAATGAATCAATTCCTTTGTATGTAAATCATAAGTAAAGGACAAACACCACAATAGAGGAGTTAAGTAGATAAGAAAAAAATCACAAAAGACGACCAATCAAAAGTATATGTATGTGTATGTACATATCTGTACGTGTACACACATACACACACATGTACATATATAGACAACCTGAGTATCAATAAGAGAACCAGAGAATTTGTTTTTAAGTAACTCTGCATAACAGAATGAAACACTGTCGGGTCCTGTAACGTCCTCACAATCACTGTTAAGCCTGAGCCCATTGCTGCTGCCACTGTGCCAATTCATCTCACTGGGGTCTTCCTCTTTTTCACTGACCCTCCACTTTACCAAGCATGGTGTCCTTCTCCAGAGACTGGAGACAGCTATTCCTTTCACTTATTGACTAGATTGCTATCTGATATTTCACATTATGACAACTGTGAAAATAATCTCAAGCAACGTCTCCAATGTTCCAGGTCACACATGGGGCTGCAGATGGGCCCAGAGCCCTCCACAGACCACCTCAAATGATATACTAGAGGGACTGGCAATAACAGGGCCACATGAGGTACAGTGGCTGACTGGTCTCTAGATGCCTTCTCCTGTCTGTCTGTCACATCTTCGTCTGGCCACATAGGTCCAAGGTGACTACAGGATGACTTGAAGTCATAGGCAGGCAAGGGGAGGCCAGTCAGACCCAAAGGCGCTAGGAGGTCAGAGGGAGGGGTGGCTGAGAGGAGAAAAGAGGAAGGATCTACACAGAGCTGTTGGACCAGAGTAGAGGAAGGACAAGCAGGGCCCCTGCCCAGGGTGGGCATCGGGAGGCAGAGGACTATGGACAATAACTAACCACCACCACCACCAGCAACAACTCCCCTTCCCCACCTTGCTGTCTGTGTGGTTTGGTGGAAGGTGTGGTAGGCATGGGGCCCACCATGCTACATGCATCCTGAAACATGCTAGGGGTACCCAACAGACATGAGCAACTTGAGGAGGAAGGTAGGTCACTGGCAAGGAAGACGGAGTACATCCCCTACTCTTGCATAATGCTGATTTCACATAATTAGTCTTTAGAATCTACCCATGTCAATAGGTGAGGAGTGGATAATAGCAGCTATCTTTGTATTGGATCATTATTTTGCCTTTAGCCTTCTGATACCATGGAAATTTATTCTATACAAGTTGGAGAACTTAGCACAGCTGTATTTCTATGTCTACAAAAAAGAACAATTAGACTGACAAGTAACTTCTTACCAATAATGACAATATCAGAAAACTGCTGAATAATTGGCACAACATTATGGGAGGAACAACACTATCAACCCAGAATTCTATGCTCATGAAACTATCTTTTACAAATGAAAGTGGGAAAAAAAGACATTTTCAGGCAAATAACAACTGACAGTTTTCGACTAACTGATCACCTCTACAGAAAATTCTAAAATAAACACGTTGTAAGACGATAGAAAGATTAACCCTTGAAGAATATCTGAGCGGCAAGAAGATATGGTGAATAAAAGTACTTAGGTTGTTGATAAGTGCCATCGAGCAGGTTCTGACTCATAGCAACCCAGTATAGAGTTTCCGAGGAGCAAATGGGGAGTCTGAACTGCCAACCTGTGGTTATCCAAACTTGCAGTAAATTTAAATAAATATTGGTTACAAGTCAGGCTGCTAACCTTAAAATCAGCAGTCTGAAACTACCAGCAGTTCTGCAGGAGAAAGATGAGGTAGAGATTTACAGCCTCGGAAAACCTATACATGGTTGCTATGAGTCAGAACCAACTCCATGGCACACCACCACCATCACCACCATCATATAAGCAATAATAATAATGCCCAGTTAGGAAAGTAAAGAAAACGCAAAAACCCACTGCCATCAAGTCGATTCCATCTTATAGAGTTTCTGAGACTGTCCGTCTTTACAAGAGCAGACAACCTCATCTTTCTCCCAAGGAGTACCTGATGGGTTTGAACTTTTGACTTTATCATTAGCAGCCCAAATGCTTAACCCACTGCATCACCATGGTTTCCTTATCTCTCTTTCTTTCTTCAGAGAGCTTTAAATTCTAAACAAAACATAAAATTGGGAGGTAGTCACATGAGTTAACATGTTATATGTCCCTTGTATTTTTCAGGAAAATAAACTCTAGATTTTGCTATACTAAGTATCCACCACTCAAAATGGACTGGTATTGGCCATTTTGAATCTGACAACCACATGATTTACTATGCCGGGGATGACAAATTGAAGAGGAATGGTGTTGTATTCATCGTCAAAAAGAACATATCCAGTTCAGTCATGAGGTACCACGCTGTCTGTGATGGGATAATACCCATGCGCCTACAGGGAAGCCCAGTTAATACCACTATTATTCAAATTTATGCACCAACCACTAAAGCCACTGAGGATGAACTAGAAGAATTCTACCAACTTCTTCAATCTTAAATGGATCAAACATGCAATCAAGATGTATTGATCATTGCTGGTGATTGGAATGCACAGGTTGGTAACAAAGAGGAAGGATCAGTAGTTGGAAAATATGGCCTTGGTGATAGAAATTATGCTGGAGAACGCATGATAGAATTCTGAAAAATCAATGATTTGTTCATTTCAAATACCTTCTTTAGACAGCATAACAGATGACTATACACATGAACCTCGCCAGATGGAACACATAGAAATCAAATTGACTATATCTGTGGAAAGAGACGATGGAAAAGCTCCATATCATCAGTGAAAACAAGGCAAGGGGCAGACTGTGGAACAGACCATCAATTGCTCATATGAAAATTCAAACTGAAGCTGAAGAAAATGAAAACAAGTCCACAAGAACCAAAATATGACCTTGAATATATCCCACCTGAATTTAGACATCATCTGAAGAACAGATTTAATACATTAAACACTAAAGACCGAAGACCAGAAGAGTTGTGAGATGACATCAAGTCCATCATACATGAAGAAAGCAAAAAGTCATTGAGAAGACAAGAAAGAAAGAAAAGGTCAAAATGGATGTCAGCAGAGACACTGAAACTTGTTCTCCAGCACAGAGATGCTAAAGCAAATGGAAGAAATGAGGAGGCACAAGAACTGAACAGATAATTTCAAAGATCTGCTCGAGAAGATAAAACCAAATATTACAACAAAATGTACAAAGATCTGGAATCAGAAAAACAAATAGGAAGATCATGCTCAGCACTTCTCAAGCTGGAGGAATTGAAGAAAAAAATTCAAGCCTCGACTTTCGTTATTGAAGGATTCACTGGGCAAATTATTTAATGATGCAGAAAGCATCAAAAAAAGATGGAAGGACTACACAGAGTCACTGCACCAAAAGGAAATGGCTGATGTTCAGCCGTTTTAAGAGGTAGCATATGATCAAGAGCCAATGATACTGAAGGAAGAAGTCCAAGGTGCATTGAAGGAATTGGCAAAGAACAAGCCACCAGGAACTGATGGAATAAAAATTGAAATCTTTCAAGAAAGTGATGTGGCACAGGAGGCACTCACTCATCTATGCCAAGAAATTTGAAGACAACTATCTGGCCAACTGATTAGAAGAGATCCATATTTATGCCCATTCCAAAGAGAGGTGACCCAACAGAAAGCGGAAATCATCGGACTATCTCTTTGATATCCCATGCGAGTGAAGTTTTACTAAAGGTGATACAGAAGTGGCTGCAAGTATACTTTGACAGAGAACTTCCAGAGGTTCAAACCGGATTCAGAAGAGGCCATGGAACAAGGGATATCATGGCTGATGTCTTTTGGGTTTTGGCTGAAAGCAGAGAATACCAGAAAGATGTTTACCTGTGCTTTACTGACTACGCAAAGGCTTTTGATTGTGTGGATCATGACAAGCTATGGACAATATTGCAAAGTATGAGTATTCCTGAACACTTTTAATTGTGTTTATGAGGAATCCGTACATGGACCAAGAAGCAGTTGTTCGAACAGAACATGGGAACACTAAATGGTTTACAATTAAGAAAGATGTGTGACAAGGTTGTATTCTTTCACCATACTTGTTTAATTCAACCTATATGCTGAGCAAATAACTCGAGAAGCTGGGTTATATGAAGACAAACGTGGCATCAGGATTGGAGGAAAACTCATTAACAACCTGTGATATGCAGATAATACAAGCTTGCTGCTGAAAGTGAAGAGGACTTAAAACATTTACTGATGAAGATCAAAGAGCACAGCCTTTGGTATGGATTACATCTCAATGTCAAGAAAACAAAAATCCTCACCACTGGACCAATAAACAACATTCTTATCAATGGAGAAAAGATAGAAGTGTCAAGAACTTCATTCTTCTTGGATTAACTATCAACACTCATAGAAGCAGCAGTCAAGAAATCAAATGACATATTGCATTAGGCAAATTTGCTGCACAAGATCTTTGTAAAGTATTGAAGAGCAAAGATGTCAGCATGAGGACTAAGGTGCACCTGACCCGAGCCATGGTATTTTCAATAACCTCATATGCATGCGAAAGACAGACAGTAAATAAGGAAGACCGTAGAAGAATTGATGCCATTGCGTTACGGTGTTGGAGGAGAATATTGAAAGTGCCAAGGTTTGCCCATAGAACCAATAGATCTGTGTTGGAAGAAGTGCAGCCAGAGTGTTCCTTGGAGGCCAAGATGGTCAACTTTGTCTCTCATACTTTGGATATATTGTCAGGAGGGACCAGTCGCTTGAGAAGGATATCATGTTTGGTAAGGTTGGGGTCAGAGAAAAAGAGGAAGACCCCCAGCGAGATGGATTGGCCAAGTGGCAGCACTGATGGACTCAAACGTGGCAACAGTAGTGAGGTTGGCCCAGGATCGGGCAGTGTTTCGTTCTGCTGTGCATAAGGTCACTATGAGTCAGCACCAACTCGATGGCACCTAACAACATACTAAGTATGCAAATCAAATTTTCTACATAACCACTAAAAATGATAAATACAGAATATAACATCTCATTTTATGGCAGGCTGATAAGATGAAAAAAAAAGTCTTATATACAAAAGCAAGCAAGAAAGAATAAAAAATAAACTCCGAAAAATAAGTTGTTTGTGTGCCGTTGAGTTGGTTCCAACCCATAGCGACCCTGTATAGGGTTTCTGAGGAGTGACTGGTGAGCTTGTACCACCAAACTTGGGGTTCAAACCCACTTTGTAGTCCAGTGCATTAACCCACAGCACCACACCAGGACTTCAAAAATTAAGTAGAAGATGTAAAACAAAACGGTAGAAATGAACTTAAACACATTAACAATCATAATAATAAGAGAACTATACTCTCCAGGTAAGATAAAGAATGCCAGACTCTATTTTGTAAAAGGAGTCCTAACACTGTGTGTTAATTCACTGGACTACAAGATCAGTTTGAGCCACAAGGTCAGTGGTTCAAGCTTACCAGCTACTCCTTGGAAACCCTACAGAGTCACTATGAGTCAGAACCAACTCGATGACATTTAACAACCACAATAATAACAAAATTGTGTATAAATCTAGCTCTGCGTTGTTGTTTTTCACAAGAGACACATCTAAAACTAAAGGAAATCAGAAGATTTAAAAGGTTGGAAAAGATGTGCCAAGCAAAAGTACTAATCAATAGAAAGTTTGTGTGACTCTATCAATGACAAACAATGACTTTAAAGCAAAAGGGATTACCAGAACTAGGGGTTCACTACATATTAATAAAATGTTCAATTTACCAGGAAGACCTAACAATTAAGTGATTTGCAATGGACTCAGGTACAATGGTTAACCTGCATACGCCTACTAACAGAGCCTCAAAATATCTAAGTAAGAAGGGAAAAAACAACAGAACTTCTAGAGAATAGTTTAAAGGAGAACAGCGAACAGCAGAAAGACAAAAGGAAGTGACTACAGTAAGGTGCCCAGGTGGTACAAACAGTTTAGTCTTGACTACTAACCAAAAAGTTGGCAATTTGAAAAGACTCAGTAGCAGGAAGGAGCCAAAAAAGAAAACAACAACAATTACACACTCTATGGAACAATTCTGCTCAGTGGTCATGATTGGGAATCAATGGCATCACCACCAGCAACATCATGATGAGACGCCTAGCTCCCGCGAGAAAGGAAGCCTTCTTCCATTCTTTTAGGAATGAAAGTTGAAGATGGCCCTGAGCCTTCAGCCTTCTTAAAGCTTCTCTCAGCTGAACCCCTCCCAAGAGGAGCCAACATCTAATGACTGACGATTGGGGGTGGGGGAAATAAAGACCCAGTTTACCCAATAGCAAAGTAAGGACAGACTTCCTTGTGCTTATTACTAATCTGTAGTGAACGGTTTCACATTTTTTCACATCAAAGATTCTGCTTCTAGGGATGGCTGGCATTTGTCTCTCTCCCAACCCCTCTGCACCTTCCTACAGAATCAAAGCCTCTTTTCAAGTTTACAATCCCTGACATGGATGGAGTTTTAGACTTCTATCTGCAAGATCAGGGGTTCAAACCCACCAGCTGCTTCTCAGAAACCCTATATTGGATCACTATGAGTCAGACATGACTCTACAGCACTTAAAACAACAACCACCCAGTAAGCAAGATATAAACTCAGATGTATTTGTGCTTACTTCATCTGTAGTGAACAGTTTCACATGTTTTTCACCACATCTTTGATTAGCAAAACCCATATGAAATTGTTTGTTACAGATTAGTAAGCACAAGGAAGCCGGTGCTTATCTTGCTGAACTGGATAATCTGCCCCTGCTTGCTATCAGAGCATGGTGTTCTTCCTGCCCATCACTTTGGACTAGTGAGAGTCAGCCTCAGGGTTTTTGTTCAAACCATTAAATAAGCTTTTTTTTTTATTTTATTTTATGGTTTAACTACCTGGCCCTGCATTTTGCTATCAGCTATCTTACCACTTACTGCTGCTGGAAGCCATCAGACTATGGAGAACCTCAAAATGACATCAACACAAAAAAGGACAGAGCCAAAAGGAGAGAAAGCCGATGACATCATTTGAAATCTGAAAAAAGTTGCAGCTGCAGATACACACCCTTATAAGATGTTGCCATTACTAAATCATTGAATTCCTCTTTTAAAAATGTATCCAACTTTAGTTGGGTTTTCAATCATTAGCAAATAAAAGAATCCCTAGTGTAACACTGTGGGTTAATGCACTAGACTGCAAAGTCAGTTTGAACCACTAGATCCTCGGTTCAAGTTTACCAGCTGCTTCTCAGAAACTCTTTACGAGGTCACTATGGGTTGGAACCGACTTGACAGCACATAACAACAAGTGCTAACATGAGGATATGTTCAATTTTACATTCTACTTTTTCCACTAAACACAACAATGGGAATATATGTAATGTTTAAAGTAAACTGCCTCAGTTTGAACCCACAGGTACTAGTAAGGCACACATACTAGTAAAAATGCTAGTTCAAAGAGTCTCTCTGATTATCAAAATTGTTTTTAAGTAGGTCAGCTTTGTAGTCTTATTTGAATACTATTCCTTTGTATTTTTCTATCAATCATGTTAGTTGTATTCCCCTAAATCTTCACCCTATAACTTAAGCTTACGTCTATGGCCAAGGAGCCCTGGTGGCTGCATAGCGTGAGCACTGGACTCTTTTTCTCTTCTGTAGACCCGTTTCCCATCCTTCTTTTCTCTTTTTAATATTATACCTTTTTTCCTCTAGTTGCTGCCTGTTTTAATTTTTTTTCTCCTTTATTATTTTCTCTTTTCATTGCTGATTGCTTCAAGGTTGACAGTTAAAACCCAACAATCACTCCTTGGAAGCAAGATGAGTTTGGCTGCTCCTGTAAAGATTTACAGTCTCACACCAGTGAGGCAGAGACCGACAGTGCTGCTTCAGCTCCTGAATTCAGGCAGTCTCAGCTCCAAACCTACAGAACCAGCAAAGCCACCAGAATAGCATTAGTCTAGCAAACCCCCTCATAAACAGCCACCCTGCCGCCAGCTGCTCTGTGTCTTACACAAACTACGTCCAGATTGAGTGCCCTGAACGTAGACAATACCTAGGCCTCTAGAAACTCCATCTAGGACCAGGAACTCCTGTCACATCTCTCCCACACCCACATCATGAGTTCCTTAGCTGGCAGAAAAGCCCAGAGCTTTCTCCTCTCCAGGTCCAACAGCTTCACTAGAATTACTAGTTTGGGTTTGGGTTTTGTCACTTTCGTTGTTTTTACTCTTTTTGTTGGTTTATTCTTTCTTCTCCATCTTCTCTTTCCAGTCCCTCGAATTTTACCCTTTCTATCTCTGCTTTCATTTTTTCCTTCATTTCTTCTGTTTCTCATTCTTCTCTTCCCTCCCCCTCCTTTTGATCTTTCTTTACTACTACTCCCTTTCTCTTTTCAACTTTCCTCTCCCTGGTTTTTTCTAAGTGGTTCTTTGTTGTTGTTATTTTTGTTCTTCCTTTAATTTTCCCTCTATTTTTCTCTTCTATAGACCCATTTCCCATCCTTCTTTTCTCTTTTTCATATTACACCTTTTTCCTCTAGTTGCTGCCTGTTTTAACTTCTTTATTATTTTCTCTTTTTATTGCTGATTGCTTGTTTGTTTAATCTGTTTTCTTTGTGTGGAGTGGGGAAGGGGTTCTCCTTTTCCCCACCCGACATGAGACAGCAACCATGCCTATCCAGCACAGCCACAACTGCACCCTCTGTAGTTCCATCCACTGGAGAGGAGCCAATACTAGCTCAAATACCACCTGATCAATGATAGACAGTAGCTAAAATCAGTCAAATCTACCCTAAACTGAGGTGCCTGAGTGGAGAATAGTGAACATCCTTCCAATCTCTAACTACACCCACATAAGACAGTTGGTGATTGCCTAAAATCATCCAGACATGGTCATCAATTAAATACAGTATGGCAATGCCACAATATTCCAAAGAAAGGAATTTTAGCTCACACAAAGTAAAAAATGACCAAGATGCAGAGCCAGAAAATGTTTCTGAGGAAGAAAAGGTAATGAAAATAACTGAAAAATAATTCAAGAGAATGATATTAAGGTACCTTCAAAGAATTGACAGAAATATTGAGGAATATAAGGAGAACAGTGGGGGGGGGGGAAAAAAAACTTTAGAAGAACAAACAAACAAAATAAATGCAAATTTTGAAATAATACAAAACCTGCAATTAGAAATACAGAAAATTAATACTAAGTTATCAGAAATGGACAATATATTGAAATGACAAAGGAATAGGTTCAAAGTAATAGAATAGCAAAATAGTGAATTTAAAGATAAAACTCTCAATGCTAGTATGCTAATAGAACAACCAGAAAAAACAATGAAAACGCCTAAGAGTTATGTGGGACACTGTGAAGAAGACTAACTTGTGGGTGATTGGAATTCCAGAACAGGAAGAGACAAAAAAAGCATAGAGAAAATTGTTGAAGAGTGTTCGAAGAAAACTTCCCTAACATCTTGAAAGATGAGAAAACAAGCATACAAGAAAAGTAAGGAGATTGTATTGAAAAATGATGTATTTGTCTTCTCTAAAAGTTGATTAAAATAAATTCTATAGCCAGAGTATGGATAATTTTTTACTCACCCTCATATATACACAAAATTTCTAAATGGTGAGAAAGTCAAGTTGATTTCACGATAAAAATAGACTTATTTTAAAGGGGGAAATTAATAAATTGTAGGGTAACCTCAATGAAAATTAATACACTTTCACATCAAAAGAAAAACTAGAAAGATCTGGTAAACATGAATACAACAGAAATGAAAATGAAAAGAAAGCCCACAAACAAAATTAACTCAGTGCAGAAAATTATGTGAAACACAGACACCAGCACAGCACCACACACACACAAAAAAAACACACACACAGCAAAATGACAATAATCAATTCATACCTATTGATAATTAAATTGAATGTAAATTGATCAAATGTATCAGTCAAGAAACAGAGAATATCAGAATGGATAAGAAAATAGGATTCTTCAATACGCTGTTTACAAGAGATACATCAAAAAGATGGAGACAGTCAAAATGCCCATAACAGAAGAATGGCTAAACAAACTTTGGTACATACACACAAAGGAATACTAAGAAACACTGAAGAATCATGATGAATCTGAAAAACACCTCACAACATGGATGAACCTGGCAGACATAATTATACTGAGTGAAATTAGTCACAAAAGGACAAATACTACATGAAGCTACTGTTGTAAAAAATTAAGACAAGGTTTTCTTGATAAAAGAAACATTCTATGATTACAGGGGGTGGGGGATTTGGAGAGGAGGGGAAATTATTCACAGGTAGAAGGTAGATACATGTTAACATGGATGAAGGGGAAGGCATAATCAACAAGGAGGAGGTTGGCAGTGGAAAGGTGAAGTTAGCAGGAGACAGAGAGGAATGTAAAAGTTATAGTGCATAGAGGTAAATACTGTTAACTGATGGTATATGGAGGGGATTGTAATCATTATAATGAAGCAAAGTATATGATTTGTTGAATGTAAAACTGATGATCTGCTCTGTAAACCTTCACTCAATTCACAATTAAAAGTTTTTTTTAAAAAAAAGATAAATTTATCAAATAGATAAGAGTTACAAGAGATATAAAAGAAATAATAGTCTTGACTAGTATGGTGGTGGGGTTTGTGCTGTGGAGTCAGTTCCAACTCATAACGACCAACTTTACACCAAAGCTGTAAATCATTACGGGAACAGAAAGCCTCATCTTTCTCCAGTGGAGCAACTGGTAGATTCGAACTACTGACCTTGCAATTAACAGCCCAACTCATAACCCACTACGATACCAGGACTCCTTTTTACTACAATGGTAGTGGTGGTTGTGTGCCACTGAGTCAGTTCTGACTCAAAGAGACCCTCCCTCTATAGGGTTTCTGAGGCTATAAATCTTTACAGGATCAGAAAGCCTCATCCTATTCCCTTGAATCAACGGGTAAAACTACTGACCTTGTGGTTTGCAGCCCAGCTCATGATCCACTACCAGGGTTCCTTTGTTCCTTGAATGTTGTTTTTGTTGAGTGTCACCAAGTCAGTTCCAACCCATAGGGTCCCTGTATAGGGTTTCCAAGGAGTAGCTGGTGAGCTTGAAGCGCCAACCTTGCTGATCAAACTGACTTTGCAGTTCAGTGCATTAACCCACAGCACCACATCAGGACTCCTTTTACTTGAATAGTATACTCAAATTAGTAAGCCAGGGCAAAAGCACATACAGACTAAAAGGAAATTGAACATAGAAACAACCAGAAAGCTCAAATGAGCGGAAAATTTTCTAAATTTTATTTTTATAAAACAGAACCATCAGAAATACATGTCCTTTTTCAAAAAATTGTTCTGTTTGAGCCCATTGTTGCAGTTATTTATCAATCCACCTGACCTGCCACTTTACCAAGCAGAAAGATATGTTTTTATCATATTTCTAAATCAGTAAAAACTAAGGTTTTGTCACATTGTTCTCAGTTTTTATTAACTATAAATCCCTCAGGTTAATGACGAATACAATCACACTTGTTTTATAACAGAAAAACTAAAACGCAGGAATGGTCATGTGTCTTAACTACACAGTACAATATGCCTTTACAGAATCTGCCACCTTTAGAACATCAATCACTCACAGTTATTATCTTAAGGGAAGTCTAATGAATGCCATATTTTTACATTGACTAAGGAAAAAGTCAGAAATAACTCAAAGGAGATTATATGGTGGCCAGTGCATTCGGCAAATAGCTAAAAGAAGAAGTGTCCTGGAAAATAAAGAAATAACAAATGAGTATCAATTGACACTCATCTAACCTCTAGATTTAAAGTTTATATTCTCTTTTAAAAGGAGTATGGGACCCAAAGCCCTGAATTCTACTGGTGTCTCCAACCAGTATCTGTAGCTCTTGAAATGTTATAAGCACCGAGGGATTTATTAGAGAAGACCAGGAATATCCACCTGCATCCCCCACCACAAGGCTGCCAGCTCTGGAGACAATTCCCCAGTTACCGTAAGTAGCTAACAACCAAGGAACCAAGCACCAATACTTCTGCCTCAACTACTCTCAAGTCCCAAATTGTAACTCTTGTCCATACAACTTCTGTGGCCAGAAGACCAATCCCTCTACCGCATTTCACTGCCTTTTAAATTTTTTTCAACCCCCACTATTCTTAACACAAAGTCCAAACTTCTTATTATCAGGGATAAGGTCAAGTAAGATCTGACCTCTCAACCTCTCTAGCTTCATCACTTACCTTCTTGTAGTTCATAGTGAGCTTGACTTCCTCAAATATGTTACCTTCTAAAAATTAGCCCTACTAACAGCAAAATTCTTCCCTTAATCTTCCCCCTCCTGACACCCAATCATCCTTCAGTTCGCAGTATAGACCTCACTTTTCCCAAGATCCCTGCAGGTGGGGTTAGTGCCTCTCCTCTGAGCACCCCTCACAGCACTACATGACAACTTCCTGAATATCCAGAAGTTCTCAATCTCACTCTGCAGTGCAGTGAATTACTTCATCCAACTCTTCTCCTCAGAGTCTTTGTAACTTCCACCAAAAAACATTTTTGCCCTGCTTGGTCTGGGTAGCAGAAAGTGGGAGAAGATATTGATAGGATGATATGACTCAGTTGTCATTATTACCAGAGTTCATTATGATCGTAAAAACTTGGAACTCTAATGTATATAAAATGAAGCATCTCAGAAGCAGGAATGGGGGCTCTCACTATTATCAAAGACAAGCCAGGAGTGGAGCACATCCTTTGGGCCTTGAGATCCCTGCCCATTGACCCTTGACCCAAGGGCAGCAAAGCTGTGGTGCCAGAGGAGGGGCAGCAGAACAGGAACCAGAGCACGAGAGAGCCGCCGGCTTCCCAGCCCTAGGAGCAAATAAAACTGAGTGCTTTTAGGGGCAGGAGGCTGGCTTGCATAGTGGATTGCCTCCAGGCACTTCATTGGAGGAGCTAGGTTTGTTGACCTGTAGAGTTAGAGCTGAGAGTGCCTTCAGACTGAGGCTTATGGTGGAGTGATGTGTCCTGCAGGCATTTATCAGTAGCCTTAAAAGAGCTTTATAACATTGCACGGCCTGTTCTGACTGGAATAAGTGCCCTGGATTTCGGACTCTGAATATATATGACCTGTTAACTAAGGCACCCCATAACCGTGAGTGTTGTGTCTGAGTTCTTTGTGGCCCTTGCTGATAACGTTTCACTCTACTTGGACCCAGCTGAGTAGAGAAAGTTCCAGAAGGAATTGTTGGTGTTATTTTTTCATAACCATGACACTGTAAGTGGATTGAAGACAGTGATGTGTCTCTCTTGCTCATTGCTGGACACACATAGCCTGGGACTGACACACAGTAGGAGCTTAGTAAATGTTTACTAGTAGATGAATGAATAAATTGGATGAGTGAATTGTTAGCAATCCCACAAAACGTTCGATTCAGTTTGAATTTGTAAAATATCACTGCATCCACTGACTGTGTGTGCAAGGCTTCTTTGAATTCCAGAGAAAACTATAAAGCTGTTAATATTTTAAAATTCTACAGGGGCTTTACGTTTATGTACAAATTAAACCCTTTTTTTTAAGAAAGCATGCCTATGGACGTTTATGAGTATGGGCTTAGAAAAAAATGTTGATAGGCTGATGGTCGCTTGCAAACTTGTCTTCAGAGATGCTAAGAAGACTTTGCCTGCCCCAAGTACATGTCCCCAAGAATTGACTGAAATTTTAGAGCTCTTAGAGATCTCGTTGGCTTAAGGTTTTATAACATCGTAAGTGGAAATGCTGAAGAGAAAAGTAAGACACTTTTCATACTTTTGAATCATTTATGCTCCTGAGATTTAACAAGGAAACCTCCTGGCCAAATTAAATCATGTATACTAAGAAGCCTAGCAGCGAGTTTGAAGATGGGTGCAGGATCAGGCAGTGGTTAGCTCTGTTGCACACAGGGTTGCTATGGATCAGAACCAACTCGACGGCATCTAGCAACAACAACAGTACTAAGAAGCAATAGGGAATTTTAGAATTTTCCAATTAAAGGTGCTGTAAGGTCCATCAGATATATGTTGTTGTTGTTAAGTGTCATCAAGTAAGTTCCAACTCATAGCAATCCTGTATAGGGTTTCTGAGGAGCGAATGGTGTATTTGAACTGCTAACCTTGCAGTTCAAATCGACATTGCAGTCAAGTCTTACCCTACAGTGTCACACCAGGACTCTAAATATATATACAATGTTGTGGTTGTTGTTGTTAGGTGCCATCAAGTGGGTACCGACTCATAGCAACCTTATGCACAGCAGAACGAAACACTGCCCGATCCTGGGCCAACCTCACTACTGTTGCCACTCTTGAGTCCATCGATGCTGCCACTTGGTCAATCCATATCACTGGGAGTCTTCCTCTTTTTCTCTGACCCTCCACCTTACCAAACATGATATCCTTCTCCAGAGACTGGTCCCTCCTGACAATTTGTCTGAAGTATGAGAGACAAAGTTTGGCCATCCTGGCCTACAAGGAGCACTCTGGCTACACTTCTTCCAACATGGATCTGTAGTTCTTTTGGCAGCCCATGGCACTTTCAATATTCTCCTCCAACACTATAACTCAAAAGCATCAATTATTCTACAGTCTTCCTTATTTATTGTCTGGCTTTCGCATGCTTATGAGGTTACTGAAAATACCATGGCTTGGGTCAGGCGCACCTTAGTCCTCATGCTGACATCTTAGCTTTTCAACACTTTACAAAGGTCTTGTACAGCAGATTTGGCTAATGCAATACATCGTTTAATTTCTTGACTGCTGCTTCCTTCAGTGTTGATAGTGATCCAAGAAGAATGAAGTCCTTGACAACTTCAATCTTTTCTCCATTGATAAGAATGTTGTTTATTGGTCCAGTGGTGAGGATTTTTGTTTTCTTTACATTGAGATATAATCCATACGGAAGGCTGTGCTCTTTGATCTTCATTGGTAAATGTTTTAAGTCTTCTTTACTTTCAGCAAGCAAGGTTTTATCATCTGCATATTGCAGGTTGTTAATGAGTCTTCTTCTAATCCGGATGCCACGTTTTTCTTCATAGAACCCAGCTTCTCAGATTATTTCTCAGCATACAGGTTGGTAACAATAATAATGACAATGATAATAATAAAAAACATCTAACACTTATTAACTCCTGGTTGGGACCAGGCAGTTTTTAAGCATTTTAAAATTTATGATCTCATTGTTTAATTTATGATCTAATAGCTCTTTTAAATATAAAGTACAACCATGTTATACTCACAAGGCAACAAGATATTAAGCAGTTTTCCGAAAGTCACAAAGCAGGTGAATGTTAGAATTGGGCTTCAAATTCAAGTCCTTTGAATGCAGAACCCATGTTCTCCTTTGCTACAACATTTTTCTTCTTCTTTTATCTGGAATAAAATAAAATACTTGGTGTGGTGCTGCGGGTTAAGTGCTGAATGGACTTCAAGATCAGTTTGAACCACAAGGTCGTTGGTTCGAATTCAGTAGCCACTCCTCAGAAATCCTACACAAGGTTGCTATGAGTTGGAACTGACTTGACGGCACTTAACAACAACAACATATATCCTAGAGAAATAAGAGCTGCAATACAAATAGATAAATGCACACACATGTTCATCACAGCATTATTCATAATAGCAAAAGGATACAAGAATAAACTATGGTACATAACAAACAATGGAATACTATAAAACATTAAAGAATGACGATGAATCTGAGAAACTCCTTATAATGTGAATGAACCTGGAGTACTTGCTGAGTGAAATTAGCCAATTACAAAAGGACAAGTTGTATGAGACCACTATTACATGTTGAGGGGGAATATTGAAAGTACCACAGATTGCCCAAAGAACAAACAGATCTGTATTTGGAAGAAGCACAGCCCGAGTGCTCCTTAGAAGCCAGGATGGCCAGACTTCGTCTCTCATACTTAGGATACATTGACAGGGAGAACGAGTTCTTGGAGAAGGATACCATGTTTGGTTAAGTGGAGCATCGGAGAAAAAGAGGAAGACCCCTAACAAGATGGACTGGCACAGTGGCAGGCAGCAGCAATGGACTAGCCACGATTGTGAAGTTGGCCCAGGGTCAGGCAGTGTTTCATTCTGTTGTGTAGAGGGTCACCATGAGTCAGTACTAACTCAATGGCACCTAACAACAGCAACACTATTATAAAAAGTCAAGAAGTGGTATTAATACTTTAAAAAATTTTTTTTTGTTTACCAGGAGACGGTAAGGAAGGGTAAGTTACTGACTAGAGGATTGTTGTTGTTGTTAAGTGTTGTTGAGTCAGTTCTGACTCATAGTGACCCTGCATAACATTTCTGAGGGCCAGCTGGTGGGTTTGAACCACCAACCTTGTGGTTCACACCAATCTTGCAGTCCAGCGCATATCCTACAGCACCATACCAGGACTCCAAGGCAGACATGTGTTAACTTGGGTGGAGGGGAAGGCAATATACACAAAGAGCCTAAACTGATGGAGGCAGGAGTAGTATAAGCATCCAAGGCAACAGAGGCAAATAGTGCATGTGCAATCCCACAGTCACGATGACCCATGAGTAGATGCAGGCTGATCAGGTGTGGGAGGGAGATGGAGTATACCCATGAGTCTATATAGGGTTGGCAGGATATTTGCCCATCCATGTATGTAGTGGAGCATACAGGAGACCATGTTATGAAAACTGCTTAGACATAACTCAACACCTTGAGGGAATGAATGCTTGGACCTCGGGGCTCAGGACCATAATCTCAGGGGACACCAAGGTCAACTGGCATAACATAGTCCACAAGGACAGTTTTCCACATCCTACTTTGGTGAATAACGACTGGGGTCTTAAAAGTATGTGAGCAACATCTAAGGATCATTACTGGTCTCTCGCTGTCTGGAGGAAAGAAGTGATGAAAATTGAAAATGCATGGAAACAAGCAGATTAGTGGACCCTGCAACCCTCAGGCCGCATGATCCTGAGACCAGAAGAATGCGGGGGTACCTGGCTACCACTACCAACTACTATGAAAAGGACAGTAATGGAAAATCACGGAAAGAGTGGGAGAAAAATGTGAAACTGAAAAAAAAAAAAAATTTACTCCATCCATCCCTCCCATAGCCATGTCTGGTTAGCTAAATCTGCTATTGCATTAGATGACCACACAAAACTCAGACACAGCATTCACAGTGATGGGGTTTCTTAGGGAAGTTAACAAGCTACAATTCAGGGTCAGAAATGCTCAGGGCACACTTATTCTAGTCAGGACAACTTCTCCTCAGCCATGCCCACAGACAGGCCTCCTTCTGGACCTTGGCCTATATGGCCTGGCCTCTGACCTGCTCTGGCAATGTTACAAAGCTCTTTTCGGGCTGATGATAATGCCCACAGGACACATCACTCCACTATCAGCCTCAGTCTGAAGGCACTCAGCTCTAGCTTCATGGGTCAACAAACCTAGCCCCCCAATTAAGTGCCTGGAGACACCCCATTATGCAAGCATGCCTTGTGCCCGAAGTCATTCTGCTTGATTTGCTCCATGGACTGGAATGCCCACTGCTCTTGTCTCGTGCTCTGGCTCTTGCTTCTGCTGCTGGCGCCTCCTCTGCCACTGTTCTGGTGGCACAACTTTCTGTCCTTGGGTCAAGGAGGTTTGATGTGCAGAGACCACAGGGTCCAAATTCATGTGCTTTATACCTGGCTCTTCTTTGACACTCCATTCCTGCTTCTGAGATACCCATTTAGACCCATTTTAGAGTTCCAAGTTTTTGCAACCACAATTAGCTTTGCTAACAATCATGCAGAACTGAGTCATATAATCCATGATCATCTTCCCATACTTTCTCTTCCCTTACCTATCAGGAAAAAGCCGTTTCATGGGAATTTGCAAAGATTATGGTTGGAAGAGACATTAAATATTTCACTGCAACACAGGAACAAAACTCAAATTCATAAAAGAAAGAAAGAAAAAGACCAGGCTTACTGGTCAGACAGAGGCTGAGGGAGCCCCCAAGATTATGGCCTTTAGTCACCCTTCAGGTCTAGAAATGAACTCACTTCCATGGCCCAATTTTCAGCCAAACAATAGACAGTTCTATGAGGGGAACAATAACACTAGAAAGGTACACACACCTTAGAATAATCAACCATTTGAGATCAAAAGGACAGCTTTTACCCAAGGACAAAGTTCAGAAGGGATGGGAAAGAAGGAGGAATGGAAACGGGAAACACAGGGAGGAAGTGGGAGAAGTTGTTTCATTTTGGCAATCACAGTCAATGAGATGAAACAAAATGTGTACGGATTGCTAAATGGATAACTGATCTACTCTGTAAACCTCCAGCTAATTGACAATAAAAAGGAAAAAGAAAAGAACCTGTAATCAAGGGATCAATTTGGAAAAAACACACCAAATGATTTTGGAATTAAATTCAAAGGAGTTCACATCTCTAAGTCTTCTTTTTCTAATTCAACAATTTGATGTTCCATGAATGCTGTATATATGGAACTGTTAGTATTTTATATATACATACACACACACCTCATATGTGTTTGTAGCAATGAAGGAGTAAAATATGAAAGGACGTCAAAAAAATTTGTGGAAAAATTCCATTATCTTTTCATTCCATTTTCCTACAAGGTTTTTGAAGCCCCACTGTGTATTTCTAAAATCCTTTAATAAGGAGTTTGCATTCATAGTTTTAATTAATTAATTTATTTGGCAAGGGACTAGAGCACACCCTACTGGCCAACTCATGGGAAATTGCAGCATTTACTTAAGAGAAAGTGTAATGTGTAAATTTGAAGGAAGTATCAGATGGATTAAAAGACGCTTGAAAAATGTCTTGTAAATATCTACATACATATACATATACAAATACAAATATCTGCTGTATTTGTATATGTACATATGTATGTAGATAAATACAAATACTGTCTTGTCTACAAAATATTTAAATTGTCTACAAGTCACTTAAAATGTTCTAACGCTTGTAAGTTCTCTAGAAATGGGAGAACTAGTTATACTATCAACAGCACCAAATGTTCTTAAAGGGAACATTAGGTAAATGAAACGTGGCTCAATTAAAAATAAGCAAACAAATAACCTGGAAAACACATACTAAGAAAAAGCAGTTAGTCCCTGGCCCTAACACTCAGAATAGACTGATCAATTAAAGCCAGCCACTCAGTCTTTTCACAAGGTGAAGTATACCACATACACAAATACGTTTTGAAGTTTTGTCTTAGGAGGAAAGAGAGTAGGATCTTTAATTACCTGAGGGGAAAACTGGAAAGAAATATTTTCTGTGCTACTTTTCAAATGATTGCAAAGACTGAAACCTCAATTGAGAAGCTCTTTATTGTGATATGCTACTCCCCATCATAGAGTCCTGGTGTGGTGCTGTGGATTAATGCGCCAGACTGCAAAGCTGTTTGAACTGCAAAGTCGGCAGTTCAAGCTCACCAGCTGCTCCTTGGAAACCCTATACAGGGTCGCTATGGGTCGGAATCGACTCGACGGCACTTAACAACAACAATACTCCTCATCATGATGTCAGGGGTCTTGGCACTGAACCATAAGCACAGGACTGCAAGGTCGGTTTGAGCCACAAGGTCAGAGGTTCAAAGTCACCTATCGATCCACTGGGTTGCTATGAGTCAGAATCGACTCAACAGCACTTAACAACAACAATCAGTATAAAAAAAGGAGTCCTGGTAGTGTAGTGAATTACAAGCTGGACTGCTAACCACAAGGTCAACAGTTCGAATCTGCCATTTGCTCCAGGAAAAAAAGAGGCGACTTTCTATTCCCGAAAAGATTTACAGTCTCAGAAACCCTATACATGGCCACTGTGAATCAGAACTCAAGGAATATAACTACCACTACCCATCAGCATTATGCTTTAAATATTCTACAAAGAGTAGAATATATACATTCTTTATCATTTCATGTTTTGTTTGTATTATATTTCACAAACTTCTATGTACACATTATATACATACATACATACTAGCATTCAACAGCAGCACCATACCAGGACTCCAAATAATGCCAGTTAAAGTGCTGGACTGCAAGGCCAGTTTGAACCTCGAGGTCGACGGTTCAAGCTCACCAGTCGCTCCTCAGAAACTCTATACAGGGTCCTATGAGTCGGAACTGACTTGATGGCACTTAACAACATTTATATACATAGAGAGAGAGAGAGTGAATCCTGGTGGGGTGCTGTGAGCTAATGCAGACTGCAAAGTCATTTGAACCACAAGGACGGTAGCTCAAGCTCACCAGGGGTGCTCCTTGGAAACTCTATATAGGATCCCTATGGGTCAGAACCAACTCGACAGCACTTAACAACAACTCTACAAATTAGCTTTTTAAAAAACCAAACTGCATGAGATACATTTCTATTGTGTACAGACAGAAATAAAGTTAAAAGTTCTAGGACTTAAGATGGTAATAAAAAAAATGTGTCACTTTAAAATACTTCTTAATGAGCAGAAGAAAACCCAAGAACATCTACAATCAAGAATAAACATCAACATATGTGTATTCTACCACAAGATTCAATTAATTGGAAGGATGATAAAGGACCTGCACAGCACATTTACACAAACGATCTTGTGGGTATAACTTCAGAGCAAAGAAAAGAGCAATGTCTTCAGAAACACAGTGTCTGTGATCCTAAGACTTCTGAGCCAGAACCTCATCCTTGTTCTCACTCCAAGGACAGCTTCTTCTTACATTGAAAGCAGGGCAAGTGTGCAAAAGTGACAATGTGGGTCAGTATTGCATAAATCTAAAGTTTGAGATGCTACTTTTAGGTTTTGTACATTAAATAATCAGTTGATACAATTTCCTTGGGAAATGGCCTCAAAATTTAAATAGACTGTGAGATCTATAAAATACATGGTTTGATTTTAAATTCATTTCTTCCTGGAGGCAATTTTAAATAAGTTATGTTCAGTCAAAAGAGAACATCACCCCAGAACCTCTAGTCAAATCTATTAAAGGACCATGAAAGATCACTTGTAATACAAACATTACTTCAATTTGTTGTTTTCCTTTTTAAACTCTTTCCAAAATAGTCTACAATATCATGGCCTTATCAATGTTATGGCAAAATATTATAAATAGACCACTTAAACAGATATTTGTGGGATGTAAGTATTCTCATGTAATTTGTTCAGAGCTGAGAAAAACACTGTATATGAAAATAATTTTAAGTCATTAGCTATAACTGCTTTAAAAAAAATCAAGTTTATAAGATTTGAAGAAAAACATTGCATTAATTATGTATTACTTATGTGATTTTATAACTTTCGACACTTTACCAAAACTTTAGCACATCTTACAGCTCATTATATTGTGAGTATCCTTTTGATCTTCTCTCTCTAAAGAAAGGATGTATTTGATTGTTGCTCTAGTGATTATCACTGTTTTATGAATAGGGGGATGTAAAATCATGCCAACAAGGCCAAAGCACAAATTACAACCCTATTGTAGTGACTTAAAATAGTGTAACCATGGTTCCTTTTTGATGAAACTTGAGCTCATCTATGTCCCCATTCAGTAAATGGTGTACTGTGAGGTCTAAAAAGATGTTCTGTGGCAAGTTCTCAGGCTGATCCATTTTGACTCTGATAAAAGCCTAAGGGTAAGCCGTAAACAAAAAGGAAACAAAAGTTTCTTTAATGGAATGAAACCAAAATGACGTGTGGGGGGAAGGGAGGGAATAAAAATTTTTTTAAACCCAATGAATTTGCTAAGAAATCCAGCAATTCCTTGTGAGTACTTCCTATCATCTTAAAGCTACTTTACGTGTGTCTGGCAATAAGTAAGACTATAAGTTAACAGAATGATGCAGTAATTGAACTGTTGGTAAGCATTAAAGCATGACAATGACTCAGTAGCCCCTTGAGGCCAGAAGGAGCCCATCTGAGCCGAGGGTAAGTGTTTTTCCTGCTAAACATTTGTTTGTATTGCCACTCAGAGAGGACAAAGGGATACTTCAGAGGGTGTGTGTGTGTGTGTGTGTGTGTGTGTGTGTGTGTTTTCTCTGGAGACCTTGAATTCAAATTTAGGCCTTTTAATTAAGTTTAAAAGAGTGGAGTAAATAATGGGGGTGGGGGGATGGATAAATCATTTCATGGGGTGCAAAGTTAAAGGTTAACCTGACAGTAAGGTGGGAATCTCGTTCCCCACGTTCACCTAGCACAATGAGGGGGTGCCCAATGAGGGGGTGCGCACTAAGAATGCGGCGGGGTTTGCACAAGGACCAAGGTGGGGGGTGGACTCCCTGGGGTCGGAAGAGGTCAGCGGGAGGCCCTGACCTCGGCTCAATGGAGAGAGCCCGGGCAGGGAATTTGTTCTGGCTAAAACTGGAGGGTTTCTGTCTGTTTGCTTTTTTTCTTACTTTGGTTACTCTTGGTTTGTTATCATTTCTATTATTTATTTTACGGTTAAACTATAAGCCTACGTTGCATCACCGGTGGCCTGAGAGTCTCTTCTAAGGCTGGCGGGCGTTTCGTCCTCGGGCATCAATGGCTCCCTTATGGCGAGTAACCAAAAGCCCCGGAGGCGGCCGCCAATAGGGGTCCGAAAGGGGACACAAAGGGCAGCGGAGGTGGGGCGGAGGCTGCCCCTTCTGGAAGCCCATGCAAGGGCCACCAGGTGGAACGCGAGCTGAGGCCTGGCCTCGCCGGATTCAGAACCAGAACAGGCCCAGCAAGCCCACCATCCCGGGCCCTGATGGTGCCTCCCGCAAGGCTTCGTCTTGAACACTGGGCTGGGAGGCTCCACTCGCTTTCTTGGCGCTTCCGCCGCATACCCAGAGGAGGTGGCTCAAGCACGGGGGGGAAAACACCCCAAAGTCCTCCCTGGGGCGGGAAATTGGGGGAAATTCCGCGCATGGCGCCGCCTTTGGTTTGAGCAGGAACCACAGCCAAGACTGGGCTGGCTGCATGTTTCTCAGGAAACTTGTGTAAAGGGTTTCCCCAGGGCTAAGCAGGAATCGTTCGGGTTCAGCGGAGGTGAGACTCAGATGCCTCATTCAGTCCGATAACATTTTTCCAAAGAGAGGCTGCTTCCCCTCAGCTCCCGCGCGACGCCCCAATGGGCCCCAAGCAAACGCCTCAGCCGTGGCATCGCCCCTTTAAGCAGCTCGAGTACAGGACTGGCTGCGCGGGGGAGGTGAGGCGGTGAGTGGCGACGTCACAGATCCACCCACATGCTATATAGAGGCGGTGGCGACGGCGGCCGAATGTGAGGCAGTAGCTGCGAACGGGAGATTGAACAAGGCGGGAGGCGAGGCGCCTGCGCGATGTCCGGGCCCCTGAGCCCGCGGCGCTGAGCCAGCCGGGACGGACATGCGCGGCAGGGCGCCGTGGGGCAGCCGCGCTCCGCCGGGGTAAGGGGTCTGGCGGGACGAGAGGGAGCGGGGAGGGAGACGCGGAAGAGCGCCGGGTCGGAACCCCCTGCGGTGGGTGCTGAGATCTAGGCGCCGTAGGGCGGCCGCGGGATGAGAGTGGGCCTGCGGGGAGAGGTTCGCCGCGACGCCGAGGCTCTTCGGGGACGGATGGATGGACGGAGGGGAGGAAGGGACTGGCCCGCGCTGGCGGCGCTTCTCCTGGTGCCGGGCCCTGGGGGGGCGATGCCGGCCGGCGTGCGGGGGAGCGCCCGGCGCCTGCCTGTTCTCATCCCTCCTGCTGTGGTCGTCTCTCCAGGGCCGTGCACCCGGGCTCCCCGGGCCGGCTTGCAGAGAGGGACCGAGTTGGGAGGCTACCTCGGGGTCCTGGCCCCGGAGGCTGTCTCGCGGGGCTATTGGACCGGCGATGGCCAGCTTTGTGTCGTTGCCTCCCCTTTAAAAAAAAAGGGGGGGGGGTGCGTTATCCTGTTGCACACTGTCTGCCCCTAAATCCTGCCCTGTAAATTGGGGTGGGGGGGGCCGAGGTTCGCTCAGAATCACTGTCTGCCGTTGGTACCAGTTCTGATTCACGGTCAACCTGCTCAGTTCCTCTGCTTTAATTCGCAGCCGCCACAGTATTTCCGAGTCCGTATTTTTTAATTCATCCGAGTGGTTCAGTACCCTTTTCTCCCTCCCCACCCCCCCAACCCCCATAGCCTCCGTGAGACGAATGCTTGGTGGCTCAGAAAGCCCTAAATACTGGTTTAAAAAGGAATGGAACTGCAGAGGATGTATTTATTCAAAACGTGAACGTTTATTGGGTACTTCTCGTGTATGTATGTGATATATATATATATATATATATCACAGCTTTGTACAAATTAGATGACTCCTTAACCATGATTGGTGTTGTATTGGTGCTTGCTAAGTCTTTATTAGGATTTCATCATTGCTTGAAAGAAACCAGCCTCTTGCCTGATAAAAATATGAATAGATTGTTAGTCATAAACTTAAGTGCAGTCCGAACAGAGACTGTAGCTTTAAAAGAGATGTGTTGGTGACTTTAGATACACCTGCAACACAGGTAGGGCAGGACTGGTTTCTAGGCAACTGTCAGGGGTGAAGAAAGGTGAGGTTTAAATGCTTTTTTTCCCCTCTCTGTCTCCCCTACTGGAGAACAAGTGTTCTGCTAAGTTTTGAGTTTTATAAATCTGCTCTAAGAATGCAGTGGATCTAAATTTGTTAAGAACAGTGAAACATCTAAGGTCACCATATTTAGTCTTTTAAAACAGAACAGACCAAAAAAGCATTTCATTTTCTTTCTTTCTTTTTAAACACTTCTGTAAATATGCAATTTTAAGGCTAGGTACCATATTTATGGACTCTTGGTGTGGCGCTATAGGATCAGCACTGGACTCTGAACCACAGGGTCGGCAGTTGAAATTCATCAGCTGCTCCTCGGAAACCCTATACCAGGGTTGCTATGAATTGGAAGGGATAGTATAGTAAATTAACAAATTTTGCTAGGACCAAAATTAAAAGAAGCTGGTGACTTGTTATCATGCTGTGCCTGGTTGATGTTGTTAGATGCCATTTAGAGCCATTCTCTGTACTACAGGACAAAACCCCGTGTGGTCCTGCACTGCCTTCACATACTAACAACCATTTTGCCAGTCTAGCTTGTTGAGGGTCTAACTCTTTCATGGATCCTTAACATGTTACCATTGTGTTACCTACCAAGTTGTTTCTCAGGTATTAACAAATTTGAAGAGAAATATGTATGAGACTTAAAGTACTATTTTGTCACTTTTCCCCTCACTTAATACAGAGAGAGGTTTCTTTTCAGCTGTGTGTTTTTATGAACACTAGCTAATAGAGATGATAGGAGTCTTGGACTAATAATTTATAACCCAACAGATAATTCAGTTGCAAACTCCGTAAGGGCAGAAACTATGCTTTGTGCAGCTACTGTGTCCTATACCCTTAATGTAGTTGATGGTTGCTAAATAATTTCACGAAAGCACATTTTACATTGTAAGGCTCTGCAGAAATTGGACCAGTCACCCCATTTTTTTAGGGCTCTTAGGACATACCTGAGTTATTCATATTTTTTGACAGATGAAATTCCTGTCTGATGAATTGTTTTTCCTGCTTTTAATTCACAATAGATACTAGTCACTTTTTTGTTGTTAAGTGCCGTTGAGTCAAGTCCAACCCATAGCAACCCTGTATAGAGTTTCCGAGGAGCAGCTGGTGAGCTTGAACCACTGACCCTGCAGTTCAAATGACTGCAGTCTGTGCATTAACCCACAGCACCACACCAGAACTTGGAAACTCTATACAGGGTCACTATGGGTCAGAACTGACTTGATGGCACATAACAACAACAGCAACAATTATACTTTGTGGCACTATGGAATAAAGCACTAGACTGCAAGGTTGGTTTGCACTGTAAGGTCCAGGGTTCAAATTCACCAGCCGCTCCTTGGAAACCCTGTACAGGATCGCTATGGGTCAGAACCGACTTGATGACACTTAACAACAACAACAATTATATTGTAGACTTGCGAGTTTTTGTGCAGCTTCTCAGAAATGGAACCAGATAGTATTTCCTTTCTATTAATATTAATGGTAGCTTTTAAAAGCTAGTTGCCCAAATTATAGGTACAATCTAACATACTTGAAACTGACCTGAATGTCTACATACCATCAGGTTGCTTTAGAAAGGTGAGCAGAGGAGGGGAAAGGTGGTGCCGAGGGTAATTCCAGGAATTTAAATGTCATTGGTTCCCTCTACTAGAGAAACAATTGTACTCTTAATCTAAATAAGTTTGAATCAGTACCTCATCATCAGGCTTCACTTAGCATCTTTTGGTGCTGGTGTTTGACCATGCTTTCATAAAAGACAATTGGTAACTCACTAGATAAACACAATCCAGTTGTGTTCTGGCCCACACAGTATAAACACATTCTTTGTAAAGGCAGATAAAATGGATGAGTTTCAGGGTCCCGAATGTAAGTTTCTAGAGGTCAAGAGAGAATTCATCATTTTAAGATGGGAAAAGTCTAGTAGGAGACTCAGGTTTTAAGAAGGATGGTGGGGTGGAGTGGGTGGAGGATCTGAGATTTGGAGTCTTAGTTGGAATTCTTTATACCATAAAATTGGGCAGTATTACTAAAAGACGCTGAGTAAGTTGCAGTGTTCAGGCCTCCATATCTCTAAAATACGCAACTGTGGCCCCATAAATTAGGATCCTTTTCAATATCTAAAGTGTCATGATTTAACAAAACAGTAATTTAACCAAGGAATGTAAGGATTAGAAGACATTGTCCAAAAGCTCTTATTAAATATCCAGAGATTATGAAACTTGATTAATTACAGATTGTTAAAGATTAAAAACTATTCCCTCTGTGTGGAGCAAGTTTCTCGTGGCTGCCTCTTTTTCATCCTCTGGCCTTCTCTGACCACCTGTAGTAAATAGGTTCTCCTTTACCTCTTCTTCCGCTTTCTGTACCCAGTTCATTTCAATGGATGCTATCAGTTTGAATTTGTTTGCTTATGTATTGTCTCTCGTTCCCCCCCACCACCACCACCACCTAGCATTCTAGACTAGAGTAAGCATTTCATGAATAATTTGTGATGAGAATAAATTAATCCTTGCCTTATTTGTGACTTCCTTTTCCTGTCTCTGCAACTGACTAGCACATTTAGGGCTTGAGCATTTTATCTAGCAATGCTTTGCTTCAGTGCCTCCATTTATAAACAAGAAAGCTACCAGAAGAAATGAGATGGTTTCCTAAAATGATGACACTTGGAAAGGTGTTGTGCTCTGGGGAGACGCTGGACTGTGGAGCCAAAGGCCTGTGAGAGTCATTTCCTTGTCTGCAAAATGGAGATTATAATCCCTGCCTCTTTTTACAGGATCAAGTGAGATAATGTGTCAGAAAGTGCTTTGTCGTTTTTAGAATGCTTTACAAATATAAGGTGTTCTAGTATTAAATTCCGGTTTTACAACAGAGCCTGATAATACCATCGTTGGGATCCATGCTGTAGGACTCTAGTAAAAGGACGCCCGTTGGGTATATGTAGTAACCCCTCTTTACGAGTAAAGGCAGACTTGTGTTAGTTATATCAAATGCCATGTTGTAACGGGTTATATTGTGGTGGGGCTTCAGTGTGCCATTAAAGATTGAGGGCTTCAAACAAAGTGTTTGAAGTGGTCACAGAACATAAAATTAGTACCTAAACCTTTTCAGTGGATCCATAGGCCCAAACTACAATTAATAACTTTTATAGAATTTGAGGGAGTTGAAGTAAAACAGGAACTTTCATAGGCTAAGTAAAAGCTACCCAAGAAAAATTACCAAGCAGTAATCCTCCCCACCAAAAGTATATCTGCACTATCCTTAAAAGTTGAGCATAAACTTTACCATTTTAAAGACCCTGACTAGGCAGTGTGGTGTGGTGATGAAGTCGGGACTTGGAAGCCAAACTCCCTGAATTTAATCCTGGCCCTACCACTCATCAGCTGTTGGACACTGAGCAAGTAGCCCTCTGGGCCTCAAGTTCCTCATCTGTAAACGAGGGTAATAATAGTAACAGTCCCATGTTAGGATTGTTGAGAGTATTAAGTAAGTTACTACATGTAAAGCACATAGTGTCTGACCAATGTGTATCTAGTGAATGTCAGCCATTATTCTTGGTTTTGTGCTAGTTGGTTGGGTGCCTTAGGGTTGTTTTCCTTTTTTGACTCATAATGACCCTATGTGACAGACTAAAGCTGCTCCAGAGGGTTTTCTTGGTTCTAATCTTTACAGAAGCACATTACCAGGTCGTTCTGCCTCAGAGCCACTGAGTGGGTTCAAACCACAGCTTTTCACTTAGCAGCTGAGCGCTTAACTGTTTGTGCCACCAGGATTCTTACTGGATTTGTATTGTCACACACAATCTAGGGTCATCCATTGGGTGACTTAAATGCATCTTAAATAAATTTGACATTTTAAAAGAGTGATTCCCATCCTTCAACCATTGCGCTGGTCGCCGTTGAGATTAGAAGAGAACATGCTTCTATTTCACAGTTAGAATTCAATTATGTGTGTGTCAAAAGGAATAGTGTTTCTTGTCCTCTGTGTGTGTTGTGCCTGATGATATGAAAAGTAGAAATGTTGAGAGAATGTATTCCTGTTTTGTTGTTCTGTTGTCACACTGAAAGTGTAGGGGACCAAGTACATGGAAAGACTATAGGTTAATGACCCCAATAATTAAACAGATAGGTTTTCCTTTAGTTTGTCATTTCTTAAAAAATACACTGCGTATAAAAGCATTCCAAATTATCCGAGAAATTATATCATTTACCTTGTGAGTTTTAACTGTCTGGAGATTTAATTTTTGCTTTCAGCTCTCTCTTCCCCCAGTCTTAGATAAATTATTTTCCTTGTTGGCTCAATTTTCACCCTGTACAAGTGGTCTATTATATATGAAGAGGCATAGTTAAGATCCTCTGAGGACTGGAGCTACAAACATAACAACACAGTGTGTTCATCTTCATGACAATGAGTTCTGTTTCATTCTTGAATTAAGCCAAGTTTAACTCAAATTCACGTAGAAGTATTTTTATTAATATAAAATTTTTTAAAATGTCATGTACGCTTAAATTTAAAGGCTGTCTGTGCGAGGCCAGCTGCTCCTCGCAAACCCTATACACGGTCACTATGAGGCGGAACTGCAGTCGACCTGTACTTTGAATAATAACATGTTTTTTTTTTTTTTTCATTTAAAGACTACCTATGTTTTCCATGGTTGTTGTTAAGAGCCATTGAGTCATTTCCAACTCCTAGCGACCCTGTATAGGGTTTCTAAAGAGTGGGTGAATTTCTTAGAAATCTCTGACCTTTTGGTTAGCAGTCTAGTGCTTATCCTACAGCACCACACCAGAACTATATTTTCCATGGTAGCAGGTTACAAGGAGGAAATTTTCTCAACTTGCACCTCACCCCCCTTACCCTACCCTCAGATCACAGCCTGTTCAAATGAAATCAGAAAAAAATCCTGAATTGCAGCCTTTGTTTTTGAAGAAACTGCAAATTGTCCTTTTGCTTTCAGTAAACAAAATGAGGTTACACAACACTAAAACCATCATACACACCGAGTATACGAGGGGGCTTCAGAAAGTTCCGGGAACAATAAGATTGTTCCCGGAACTTTCTGAAGCCCCCTTGTATTAGATGAATACGAAGTCAGTAAACCTTCACAGATTACTAATAAAAATGAAAATAAATTATATAAAACAGCTAAGCTGAATTTTATTGTATGAAAAGTATGGCTACTTAGTAATGCCACGAATCAAAATAAAGTTGGTAGGTTTTTTGTTTTTTTCCTATTTTCCCAAAAGAATCTTTTAGGCACATTTTTAAATGGAAGAGAAATAGGCAGACATTGATCTATTTGGAGATTTTATAAGTTCTGGCTCTAAGTTACTTTATATCTCTCTGTGTATGAAAATAGTTCCATAGGTAGTTGCTAAATGCAGCTGAAAAGACCATTTATCACTTTGAATAAACAGAAATCAGGTTCTAGAACCAGATTGAAAGAAGGAAATTACATCACACTCTGAAATAAGGAAGCACTGGGCAGAACTGGATGAGCTGTATGACAAAAATGTGCCCCTCCTCCTCTTGTGAATTGCTTCTGCGATTTATTCATGAGATCAGGTGGCAAGGTGAGCACATCTAGGTGACTGTCGAAGGCAGCTCAGTTTTCATCAAACAGCGTCCAAGAGACTATCCTCAAGCTAAAAGCATACCATTTCACCTTAATAGAGGTGTAACTTTGTGTAAGGAAAGCGACCTTAAATTTAGCAGCAAAACCACTGTAGGTGCATTGTAATCCAGGATGAATAGTGGGTTGTTGTTAGTGCTGTTGAATTGCTTCCTACTCATAGCGACCCTGTATAGAGTTTCCGAGGCTTTCTGTCTTTGTGGGAGCAGAAAGCCTCTTCGTTGTCCCTCAGAGCAGCTAATGGGCTCAAACTGCCAACCTTGTGGAATGGGTAAAGGAGGTAAAAGTCACTGTTTTCAGAAAGCACTGCCCATTGACTCGTAAGTAAATACACAGTAACAGAAACCAATTTAAAAAGTCACGGCATTAACCATTTAAATGTCTAAATTTCTCCAGCCTGTTAACTATCCACTTTGAATTTGGGGAATTAATAACGAAAGTTACTTGTATGTTACATACCCTAAAGTTGCTGTATTATTATTGGACAATCTGATTACTCCAGTCAGTGTCAAGTATATATCCCTTACAAATCTTTGCTTTTCCCTCTAGTTACTATTTTTTCTTTTTCAGTGAGGATATGTTTTTCAATGTCCATTTAACAAATATTTACTAGGACGGCTACAGCCATACCACCCTGAATGCACCTGATCTCTCATCTGATCTCAAGCTAAGCAGGGCAGGCCTGGTTAAGCAGGGTGGGAGATCACCTAGGAATACCAGGTGCTGTAGGCTTTAGGAGTCCTGGTGTGGCTCTGTAGGATAAGCACTTGATTGGCTGTTTGAAGCATAAATCAGCGGTTCAAATTCACCAGCCTCTCCTTTGAAACCCTAAACAGGGCTACTATGAGTCACTGTTAAATGCATTGACAGCAACAGTGAAGCCAACAAGAGTCCTGCAGGAAAAGCACTGGATCACAAGGTTGGTGGTTCAAACTCACCAGCCACTCCTTAGAAACCCTTTACAGGGTCACTATACTATACGTTAAAACGGACTCTCCAGCACTTGACAACAATGAAGCCAAAGAGTACAGGGGAAAACCACGCATTAGGTCAGTCCTGTCCTCCAGAAGATGTGGGGGGTGGGAGGGAAATACCACAGGGCATAGAAACACGCTGCTCTGGTTTTTCATAGAGAGTGGTGTGAAGAGCTGACCTTAAAGCACAAATTGAGTTCTAACAGATCTGAGGAAAAGAGGAGAAACCAGCTAGAAAAAGGTAGGTTAGACCCATGTTACGGAAGCCTTAAGTGTCAGGCTGAGGAGTTTTTGATTAGATGACAGCTCTGAAGAGCTTGAGCCATGAAAGATCTTAGTTTGAACTTTAATTTAGGAGTGTTGGTCTGATCCTGGTATGCAGGATGGTTTGGGTGTTTTCAGACCCAAGGCCTAATGTGCCAGTTGAATGGAAAGGAAGGCAGATATGAAGAACTATAGAAATAGGCTATGGAACTTGGTATTTTGACTGTGACTTGGGTTAAAAATGGTACTTCTAGGATTCTGATCGTGGACTGGTTTGAGATAAGGAGGTGAAGTAGGTGAAAAAGAGGCATTTGGTGTGTAGCGTTTGAGATGCCAGAAGACCATCCAAGTGGAAAGATAATCACCAGACAGTAGGAAATGCACAGTTGAAGCTTGAGCCAGGGCTCTAGTCATTGATTCTGGAGCTGTCTAAATATAGTTCAAGCTATACAAGTGACTTAAAACCCTGAGGAGGGATTATATGGAGAAAAAATAATGAAAAGGATAACCTCAAGAAACAAATAGTTTAGGGATTGTTTTTTTTTTTCCTTTAAAAGAAAAAAAATCAATTGATGCTAACGGGATAAGGTGGTTACCATCTGGGATTTAATTGCACACACTATAAAAAAGCTGAAGATTACTAATAGATTCTAAAAAGTGATGATGCCCAAGGTTATTTGGATCCTGGTCTAAACAATGCCTGAATGAGCATTGGCTTTCATAATTTAGCATTCCATAACAGTAGCTATTGATGTTCCAGTGGAGGTCTGGAGTCCTGGTGTTGGGTAAACACTGGATTGCTAACGTTCCTCAGAAACCCTATACAGAGTTGCTATAAGTCAGAACCGACTTAACGGCAACAGTAGCAACATGGAGGTCTAATTTTGCCGTTGATTTCTTAAGAAATTGTAAGGCAGAGCTAGTTTTACAATTATGAGGGAACCGTTTACATTTGAAACACTGCAGCATTAATTTTGACTTGAGAGTTTTTTTATTTGTAAGCATTATTTTTTATTGTGAATTATGTGATTGTTTACATGGGAGAACATTAGTTTACATTCATCCTATAGTATGTCCGTGTCATTACTATGGTTACAATCCCCTCCATGCATCATCAGCCAACCACAGGTTATATACCCTGTAAGCCTGACCCCACCCCCAGTCTTCAGCACACAACCCCTCTCCCTCTCCCTCTCTAGGTCTAAAGTCCCCAGCCGCTCCATCTCACCACATCATCCTCTCTGCCTCCATCTCTGGTGTCCAGAGTATTTCTTTTATACTCAAGGTTTACCAACTTAATTCCTTTTTCTCCAAGGAGTTTAATATATATTGACTGTTATACTCTTAACAACAACAACATTAAAGGGTCTTGACAGAGATGTTAGAGAGTTTCAGGTAACTCCATACCCTCAGTTTACAAATATGAGGAACACATTCTAAAAGTTTGCTTCCAAACCTATAGCACATTGCCCTTTTTGAGTCCTACAGTTTGAAGTTATTTTCCAGAAGAAGAGAACATGCAATTATATTGCTCTCCCCACTTCTCCCAGGCAAACAAGTAGGAAGTTCGGACAGTTTCATAACATGGCCCATTCACAATTCCCCATTGAAATTTAGAGGCAGGTCACCTTCTATGAATACACAAAGACACTATTGTGGTCAGAAGTGAGCTGGCTTAGTGAACACAATTCTTTTTATACTAAAAAAAATTTTTTCTTACGAAAACTAACAAGTAGGTGATAGAAACAATGATTAAAAATAACTTTTTCTACAACATATAAATAATTTAAAGTACCATTGAAATGTAAGTTTAGAATTGCAAGGCAATTTCAGAAGCGGCAATAGTTGCACAATCATTCTGTTGAAAGCAAAGATTTAGATGGCATTAGGAAGCTGACACACAGTAATTACCAGTAGTACTTGTTGGCTTGTAGACAGGTGGGGGTTGGGCCTCTAGAACCCCCCCACACCCCACACCCCCAACCCCCTTAGCAGCATTTTCCTGTAATCTGGATGAAGGATCTTCAAACGTGTGCTTTCAAACTACTTAAATACCATATTCTCCTTCCTATCTCGCCTTTAGTTTTTTATGTTACCACAGAGACTTTCCCTATAGTCTTGCCAGTGCTTGTAGACTGCTTAGAGAAAGCTCGATAAACCACTGGGCTGAGTACACAAAGGGAGAGCTAGCAATTTAAAAAAAAAAAAAAAAGGGTTTGTAGGTTTTGTAAATGTTTTATAGCTTTACTTGACTTAGGTAAAGTAAATGACACATGAAAAAACATTTGCTTTATTCCAATAATTAGCTGAAAACCAGCCATCAAAAAAAAAGTCCTTAAGTGGTAGATTTTTTTTCTTTCTTTTTTTTTTTTCCCCTCCACTTAATCATGTATCTTTGAGACTCTGAATTCAAAAGAATGTTTGCTTCAAATAATATTTTTAAACCCCTGCCTAGTGCAACAAAGAAGACGACTTTGGGAGAGTGAAAGGCAGAGACTGTTGGGGCTTATCTCTGTCTGACATGGAAAATGGGCCATAAACACAGATAGGCTGTTTCAGATTTTAGCTAAAGAAAGCCTGAGCCGTTCACATTGTATGCACTCAGTTGATACGGATGACAATAATAATTAGATGGTATTGTACAGTCATTCAGTACCTAGTAATGTTCTAGGTACTGATGATTACAAGGGGATTAGGACACAGCCTCTGCTCAGTCTACAGGAGGTGACAGGTTTGTCAACAATAGATTTGAAGTTGCTGAGCAGTTCAAAACCAAACCAAAATCATCTGGTCCTCCTGGAGAAGGAGACCTGTCGCATTAATATCTTTATATCAGTTTCTAGCCTAGTGTCCCGGTGCGAGAGAATTAGAAAGTACTATATGGTAAAGTGGGTAGGTACGGATCTCAAAAAAGGGAAGGGAATCAAACAAATACAGAGGGTTAACATACGATGTCCAAGGTTAGAAAAGAAAAGGACAAAAAAAAAAATTAATTTACCCCATAACAAGGATAACCTTGTTCTAAACCACTGATGTTAATTAATACGTATAAAGAATAATAAAAGTAGTAAAGAGGTTGCAGGGACTCCAGACATGTAATATTTGTTGGGGGGTGGGGAGAGGTGCTTGAAATTTAGGCTCCACTAGATTAAGAGAATTGTATTTTGCCTTTGTAATCCATGCCTTACAGCTAGGCAAGACATGAATTACGAGGTATTTCACAAAGGGGAATGTGAAGAATGTACCTCTGAGTTTGTCTGTAAAAGGGAGAGAGGGAGGATGCTGTTGCCAAGCTTCCACTGAAGCTAGTAATCTTGCAGAACTTGATTTTTAAGGATAATGGACATTAGTGTCTTCATATACAACTGTTTCTTTCTTGAACAAGTAATAACTGGAGAAAGTTGTCTTCCCATGGCCAACCCTGAAATGCAGAATCCAAATAAATGCTAAGCTCTGTGGTAATCAGGTGCTGATACTATGTAAGCTCTTATTTAATTCCAGTATGAAGTTCAATAATTTATGAAATGACCTTTTTCTGTGTGGGAAAAATAAGGCTCGCTTGTGTTTTGTGCCCAGTCCAGCCTTCCTTTGGCACTTCGGTTTAGTAGGAGGTTAGAGAAAGGTTTGTGTGCTTTGGCGTGTGAGTTTGGTTGGTTGTGCAATTGTCAGACTCTGCAAGAAGAGGTCTGCTTTTGCTGGCAGCAGGCTGTTTCTCACTTTGAAGTCATGGATTAATGTTACCAAAAACATTATTTTTCATGAGAAGAATTACATAATGTGAAAATGTAAGAAGTGAGAGTCTACACCTGAATTTTTCTTATTTGGCTTTCCCTTACCATTCTCTAGCACCAGTTACTTATGCTGTAATTTATAGCGTATCCTGACAGAGCGATTTCTGAATTGTTTCCTTGATTCCCTCATCTCTTTTGTCTCCCCCCGCCTTTCTAGGGAATGAAAGCTACTGGTTGACTAAGAATCCTTGGGCTTCATATATTTGGAGTCATCCCAGAATAAGGCACGATGTCAACTGCAGGAGTTGCTGCTCAGGAGATTAGATCCCCATTAAAAACTGGATTTCTACATAATGGCCAGGCCATGGGAACTATGAAGACCTGCTGGGGCAGTCCCAATGAGTTTGAAAAGTAAGTCTGGGATATTTTGGTACTATAATCTGTATACATTTGCGCTGTTAAAATGAAATGGGTTAGATGAATGTTACTTATTTATGACCGAGATTTTTTTTTTTCCTTTTAGTAATTTTTTAAATATTGATCCAATAACCATGGCCTACAGTCTGAATTCTACTGCTCCGGAGCACCTAACATCTATTGGTATGTATTCTGAGTATCTGAGTGAAGCCAAGCATTTGGAGAGGAAGTTGGCAGTCTGGATTAGGATTGGCGTGTCCTCCAGCATTATTTTTTAAATGAGGAAACAACCTGACTGATTTCCAACAATAGTCTGACCCCTAGTGGCAAGAGATTCCGAAGAGACCACGTTTTCCACGAATTGTTGTCCCCCACCACCTTTATTTAGCCTGAGCCATTGAGTTCTACCTAGAATTATTTGAGGGGAAGTGTCAACTTTTAAAATCAAAAATTAAGTTTTAATCCCAGCAGTGATACAGACATTAACTTTTAGAAGCCTTGGACGAAATCTTAAATCTTTCTTACTAATATCACATGCATGTTGGAAAGTGGTGTCTGGAAGTCGTCTAAATGTTCACAAAAGCCAGCAAAGTGAGTTTAGGGTACCGAGTGCATACACTTGAAGGGTTGTGATGGTGTGAGCAGTAAGGACCATGCCTTCGCTCATTCGTGCCCTGCATACCTTGTATTGTCACAGCTTCTAAAATGGCCAGGCCAGCATGGTATGGTGTTCATGGAAATTACATGCTATTCATCTTCTGTGAATTTTGCACACGTCACAAAATTTGCCTGTGATGTGTGGGTGTGCACCATACACATGTCCAAGGGAGATAGAAGAGATCATTTGTTCTTTGAACCCGAACAGGGCTTTAATTACACCTGTGGTTGTTGCCTGGGTGTTCTCAGGTATATGTCAGTCAGGTATTTCGCTGGTAGTTTAAGCAGAAAGATAAAGCCTATACCTCACACAGGTGAGGGGAAGAGTGTTAAACTTTCATCAACATCTCTTATTCATTCTAGGGCACACGTCAAAATCTGCTCCGGTGAATGGGCACTGCTTTGCAGAAAATGGTCCATCTCCAAAGTCCAGCTGGCCTCCTCTCATTATTCCCCCAAGCGAAAACTTGGGACAGCACGAAGAGGACCAAGTTGTATGTGGTTTCAAGAAGCTCTCAGTGAATGGGGTGTGTGCTTCTACTCCTCCGCTTACACCCATAAAGAACTTCCCTTCCCTGTTCCCCTGTGGAGCTCTTTGTGAACGGGGCTCAAGGCCCCTTCCACCACTGCCAATTTCTGAAGACTTCTCCCAGGATGAGACAGACTGTGAGGTAGAATCCCTGACTAGCTCCGATAAAGAGTTCCTTTTAGGAAACTGTACACTTTCCAACTTCAAATATGGTGTTCCGGGCAGGCGAAGCTTCCGGGGGTGTGGACAGATCAATTATGCCTATTTTGATACCCCAACTGTTTCAGCAGCTGAAGATCTCAACCATACACCTGACCAAAATGAATGTATCCAAAATGCAAATCCTCCTCCATCTCAGAGCCACCGAAGACTAAGAAGATCTCATTCCGGACCAGCTGGATCTTTTAACAAGCCAGCCATACGGATATCCAGTTACTTCCACAGAGCTTCTCCTAACTCTGACGAAGACAAACCTGAGGTTCCCCCCAGGGTTCCCATACCTCCTCGGCCAGTAAAGCCAGATTACAGAAGGTGGTCAGCAGAAGTTACTTCTAGTACCTACAGTGATGAAGACAGGCCTCCCAAAGTACCACCAAGAGAACCTTTATCACGGAGTAACTCACGCACACCAAGTCCTAAAAGTCTTCCGTCTTACCTCAATGGGGTCATGCCCCCTACACAGAGCTTTGCCCCTGACCCCAAGTATGTCAGTAGCAAAGCTCTACAAAGACAGAACAGTGAAGGATCTGCCAATAAGGTTCCTTGCATTCTGCCCATTATCGAAAATGGGAAGAAGGTTAGTTCAACACATTATTACCTACTACCTGAGAGACCACCATACCTGGACAAATATGAAAAATTTTTTAGGGAAGCAGAAGAAACAAATGCAGGCACCCAAATCCATGGTGCGCCCTTCCCTGCTGACTGCAGTATCGTTTCGGCCACAGAAAAGCTGGACTCAAAACCAAAAATGGACACAGGTGGCCACGTGAAGCGCAAACATTTATCCTATGTGGTTTCTCCTTAGACTTTGGGGCCAGAATTCAGCAGAGGTTGCGTAGGAGCAAATGGTTCTCAAGCAATATTCCAATTTGACTGAGATTCACAGAAAAATCTCATAGACTGAAGAACAGTCAAACTCGCTGTCTTAAAGAGAAAGGCTTAGAGCAGATGTGAGATGCTGTTAGGTTGAGAATCCCTGATTTAGTATTGGAGAGAAGTCTATTCAAGTCTATAATTTAAAGATGTGATGGAGGGGAGGGAGGGATGGGCAAACTTTTATATATGCATACAATATATACCTATATATAAACTTGTGGTGTAACCATAGACCATAGTTGCAGGTTAACCAATTAGTTACTGTCTTAGAGTAATATATATTCAGAATAATAAAAACTCAAGCTGGAGAAAATGACTTTTGATAGACCGAAAATTGAGGAAATGGAAGAAAATACAGTATTGTTTAGATCAGAATCGTCTAAAAAATTATTTTTGTTTAGTAAGTTGGAAGACCTCTGGCTCTTAGGCCTGTTAGATTTTGTTTCACTTGTTTTTGCAAACAGTCTTTTCCATGGATGGATGGCAGGGTGTCTGTTCTGGACCAGGACTGTACCTGCCTACCAAGTTTAAACATCACCCCAAGGTCTAATACTTCCGGGTTTTGTGTTGTGTTGCATTTTGTTGATACTTAGGGGGTAGCAGTTTATTTGGCAAACCGTGTTATCACATGTACATGTCTCAGTTTGAAAATACGCAAATGGAGTTAGTCAGTTTTCCTTACAGTCCCTGCTGTGTCTCACCCACTGAAATAGCCCATTGCCGTTGTGTCCACTAGACTCAAATGGAAAAGCACGTGTTTGCCAGTGCGGAGAGGTCCATTTTAAGCAACAAGGAAGCAGTCAGCCCTCTGATGGAAGAGTTTTTGTGTGGGGATATGTGTTGTAGAAGTTTCTTGTCTTTTTTTTTTAAAGACTGTATTAATAAATAAATACAACACAAGCTGGCCTTGTGTTGCTGGTTCCTATTCAGTATTTCCTGGAGATTGTTTGCTTTTTTAAGTAAAACACTTCTTCTGACCAATAGCATATAGTAAGTCTTAATACCAGAGGTCACATCAGCATCTTCCTGCGTTTGAAACTCTCCTAGGCGGCTGCTTCACGGCTTCCCTGAGATTTCTTGAGACACCTAGCTTGTGTTCTTATTTCCATGTGCTTTAATGTATTTATCTTGTACAGATATGCACAAAAGAGAGGTGCTCACTAACAGAGTACATTACTACAATGTTCTCTTAACAGTTCCACAAGCTGTTTACAGTTTAAACTGCTGAATGAGAATTTGAGCTATTTAAAGCTTATTATATTTTAGTATGAACTAAATGAAGGTTAAAACATGCTTTAGAAAAATGCACTGATCACTGCATTGTGTGTACAGTATTGGACAAAGGATTTTATTCATTTTGTTGCATTATTTTGAATATTGTCTTTTCATTTTAATAAAGTTACAATACTTATTTATGACACCGTTAACAGTGTTTCTTGATGTCTCAGGTAGTTTGACATATTGACCATTTTTAAATCCAAGGGAAAAGTCTTTGGAGTTTACTATGCACTAAAAATGACAAATAATCTGAGTTGTTTATATTTAAATCATTTAAAACAGTGTAGGTTGGAAATGGGCTCTTTGTATTTCTCTTTTAATGAGAAAAAGCTTGAATTGATTTTGGTAGGTTACTATCAAAACAGTTCATCTGGGATATGAGGTCCCGTTTCAAGGAGAATATAATGGAAGAAACTGACTTGATACACAGACTTGATTTGTCTCAATTGAGTTTTAGGTTGGGCCCTGTGGGAGATTTGATTTCTTTTTGATGAGAGACCACCAAGGAACTCTTACCTTCCCTGGCCTTTTCTGTAGATGGCGAGTCTACAGTGATCCACAGGGGCTTCTAGCAGTCCTCGGATGGATGCTGTTTGTGGGGGCACTTGACCCTGATCTCTTCGCCTCCCTTTGCTCTTCCCCACCTCCATCCATCCTCGCTGCGTTGTTGTATATTTCCCAGTGATGATTTCTGTAGCTCTCTGGACCTTAATTGGGCACGTGCCCTGTCCTGCACGGGCCTGACACTAGAATTAAAAAAGAGGCCTCCAAAATCAGACGGACCTGGGTTGAAAAGGCCACCCTACCTCTTTCTAATTATGTGTTGAGCACATGATTTAAAATCTCTGTACCTCAGTTTTCTCCTTGATAAACAGGGAGGGTGCTACCCCTTGCCATGGTGTCTCCCTCGGCTCTTAACTCTGTAAGAATCTAAGACAGAGCTTAACTGCCCCCTATGGCTTTCAAGGCTGCGATCTTAAACATACTACCACATCTTTCGCCCACAGAGCGGCTGGTAGGTTTGAACCACTGGTTTGCAGTTGAGTGCTTAAATCACCTTGCCACGGGGACTCCTTGCAGGCCATGGTGATAATGTCTATCATGGGTCATTATTTTGTGACAGTTACATATAAGGCACATAACAGGCTAATTGTTAAGAGCCTTCCATTTGACTGTGACTCAGCGACCCTATATAGGGTTTCTGAGGAGCCGCTGGTGGGTTTGAACTGCCAGCCTGTGGTTAGCAGTCCAGTGCTTATCCTACAGTGGCAAATCAGGACTCCAGACCTCCATGGGAACATCAATATCTAAAAGTACAAGATGGCAGACTGTTATGGAATGCAAAACTACGAAAGCCAGTGTTCATCCAGGCATGATTTAGACCAGGATCCAAATAACCTCGGGCATCATCACTTTCTAGAATCCATGATTTAGTCATCTTCAGGCATTCTTACAGTGTGTGCAAGTAAATCCCACAACAGGCTAATAGTGTGAGCCAAATAACATGTTTTTTATGATTGTTAGTCACCCTGAAAATTGGATATTATTTCCAGCATTTTACAGATGAAGAAATTAGGGGAAATACTTAACAGATATTTGAATATCAACCAGATCTTGGAGAATTAGGTACAGCCCCTATCCTTGTGTAATTTGAAGTAGTACGTAATTACAACGTATAATAACTGCTAAAAAGACAAAGAATGACGGAGGGGACCTGATATTCAGTATGATGATCTGAAGGGTTAGTAGCTAAGCCCAAGGGGGGAAGGGGATATGGAAGAGCATATATGAGGCCTTGAGGCTGAGTGTGTTGTGATGGGGCAGGACTGGCCAACAAGCGAGTGATGAAAGCTATCAGATGCTCAGCAAGGGCATAACATGAGCTGAAGGTTTGAAAGAGAACAGATGGAAGAGATGGCAAAATGAAATGGGAAGACTGAACGATGGAAACCCTTATAGTCCAGAGCAGAGATCAAGTGCTTGGCAACAGAGACAGAGGTAGGTGGGTGGCTTTTTGAGGGGTACCGAGTCTATAGAAACAGCAGGCTTGAGGCCACAGTGGAAATCAAAACAACAGCATGTGACTCTAAAGCCAGTGTATGCTTTCCACCCTTGTGACAGAGTGAAGCTCCAGGAACCCGAGAGCAGTTCACATCCCTGTTCTCAGTGCCTGATGCTGCCTGGCACTGGGTGCTCCATAACTGTGTTAATAGAATGTCTGAATGCGGCACTTTCTACTCTCATAGAAAGGAGCTGTTTTCTAGAAGATACACTGCAACTCATATTGCCTCTGTGGTACTGTAGGATAAATACTAGATTACTAACCACAAGGTCAGTGGCTCAAATCCACCAGCTGCTCCTTGGAAACCTTATACAGGGTAACAATGAGTCCAAACTGATTACAGCACTTAGCAGCAACTCCTTCACTACCTTTTCTTTGCATTGTGGTAAAGAATATCTTTCATTACTTGCATTTTTCTCTCCTTGCCTTTGCATTTTTCCTTGGTTTTGCAAGAAAAAATATACTTTAAAAAAAAAAAAATTTTTTTTTTCTTGGCCAAGCAAATATGCCCCACTGTCACGCTAATGTCAAGTGTATAACACTGTTTCCCAATTCTACTTCAAACCAACACAACAAATTGAGTTCTAAACTGTTCTCCTGTGGATGTCATCCCTGGTTCTTCAGACACTCAGCTCTTGTTCAGACAGGTGCAGTGGGCACAAGACTCTATAAGCTGTCTGAGGTATAACTCAAGTAGCAAATGCTAACGGGTTTTTTTGCAAATGCTAACTTATAAGGAAATCAAGGCTCTGGTGCCAGCCTCTCATTTACAGTCTACATGAAGGGCCAACTTCCCTGAGCCTCACTATCCTCGTGAAAGTAAGTGAGGTCACATTAGAACACTCCAAAAACACTAGACAGATTCAACATTGACTCTTACTGTTTCACTTCAGGAAGCAGAAGCTGGAGCCAAGAGGGTTCATTTATAAGTCAATTCAAAATTCAGATAATATTTTCAATTTAAATAAGAACTGCCTTTAGCTAAAAAGATATTTTTTCATTGCTAGAGGTCCTTGTCAAGTAAAGAAGACCACAGCGTCTTCTAGGTGTTGGTGGTGGTTATATGCCATCAAGTCAGTTTTGATTCATAATGACCCGGTGTAGGGTTTCCAAGGCTGTAAATCTTAACTGAAGCAGAAAGCCTTCTCTTTCTTCCATGGAGCAACTGGTAGATTAGAACTGCTGACCTTGCAGTTGGCAGCCCAACTCATAATCTACTACACTACCAAGGCTCTTTAGTGTCTTCTAAAGCAATCCATAAGGAGCTCTGGTAGCGTAGTGATTACAAATCAGGCTGTGAACCACAAGATCAGCAGTTCAAAACTACCAGCCGCGCCGCGGGAGAAAGATGAGGTTTTTTGCTCCTGTAAAGATTTATAGCCTCAGAAACCCTGTACTATGAGTCAGAACCGACTCCACGGCACATAACAACAACAACAACAAAGCAATCCATAATTGAATAGAGAATTATAGTCATACGTATACTGGTTCAATAATTTATAAAATATATGTGCCTAGGAACTCCTGGTGTGTATTGTGGAGCCCTGGTGTGGCACTATGGGTTAATGTGCTGGGCTGCGAGGTCGATTTGAACCGAAATGTCAGCAGTTCAAACTCACCAGCCACTTCTCAGAAACCCTATTCAGAGTCGCTATGAGTCAGAACCGACTTGACAGCACCTAACAACAACAATATGGATTCCTGGTGGCAATGTAGGATAAGCACTGGACTGCGAACCACAGGTCAGTGGTTCTGCAGTTCAAACTCACCAACTGCTACTAGGAAACAGTATATAGGGTCACTATGAGTTGGAACCAACTTGATGGCACCTAAAAATATTCTCTATTTTGGTTCATAATTTTATCACATAATTTACAGCTTTAGGGACTAGGGACTTTTTTCTTTAAAATGAGTAAACCCCTAGCACAGTATTTCATACATCAATTTTTTTTTAAGTTTTTATTATGAATTGAGTGATAGTTTACATGGGGGAACATCATTTTTACATTTCATCATTTTATTGCAATGATTACAATCTCCTCCATGTATCATCATTCAACAGTATATGCTTCTATGCCCTGTTTTGTTTTGTTTTTTCTCAGGGGGATGTACACAGAAACACTCAAGAATATATAATCATTTAAACAACCAAAGGGCACATTCTGCGAGCCTGCCTCCTGGCCTCCAGCACACAGTCTTTCTCTTTTCATGAGTCTAGAGTCCTCAGCTGCTTTATCTCTCCATGTCCTCATCTCTGTCTCCAATTTTGATGTCACTTTTTCTCTAGATAGGTTCCCACATTCCACTCATGCTCTTCTTCCTTGATGGTCCTACGGTCCTCTGTTCCTGGACTGTAAGGTTAACTACTCTCCTCTTTTTGCTACAAAACTTCTAACTTTACAGTTGTAACAGTCACAACTGTATTAGTTGTGATAACAATTACTCACTATTGAATTATCTTATCCCCATCTCCTTTTACCAGACGCATCTAGATGAAAACTATTCAGTAGAGATTCTATCTTCCCCTGCACACTCTTAAACTAAACTCCCTCTTGAAAACTTGTAAGCCAGTCACTTCATGCCTTTATAGTCCTTCCCATTTAAGTAGTCAATGTCTGTCTCAGTTACCCATCCCTATCTACCCTGTATACAGGAGGGATAGGATGGATATTTGATTCATACATCAATGTTTTAAAAACTATTTTTGAATTAAGTATAGACTCTCAAGAAGTCTCAAAAATAGTGCAGAGAGGTACCCTCTCTCAGGTCCTCTGAATGACAATATCTTGCATAGTGATAGTACCTTATCAAAACCAGGAAATTGACTTTGGTGAAAGTCTCTTTAAACAGTATTTCACTTATAAATAGCTACTATCAAAACAGAATCCTGGTGTGGTGCTGTGGGATAAAGCACTGGACCACAGGGTCAGTTTGAACCACAAGGTCAGTGGTTCAAACTCATCAGCCACTCCTTGGAAACCCTATATACACAGTCACTGTGAGTCAAAAACAACTTGACAGCACATAATAACAATGATCAAAACAGGTTACTTAGCTCTTATTTTGAAAATTAATTTTGGTACTCTGTTAGGCATTTTGTAAAAAAAAGAAAGAAAAAAGATCAATTTTAAATGTTACTATGTAAATATTTATGCATTATGGTAATGGTAGTTAAGAAGATAAAATTGATACATGCTCACTTTGATCTGCAAGATTAATTTGTATTAGCTCTAGCAAAGATCCTTAAACTTCAAGGATCCATGAATGGAGGCATTCCTTGAAGACCTTCCTGTACACACAATGTAACAAGCTAGGAGACAACTTCTAAGCAAGCACTAAAACTTGAAGGTATTCTTGTCCTTAAGAAAATGAGTCTCGTTTAAGCTGAAACACAAGGGCAAGTTAAAAAGTATTGCTACAAGGATTCCAGTTCATACATGCATTGGTTTATTCCAAACAAAACATGTTTCAACATGTCTCTGGGATCAGCGAGTATATGGCTGCAGACAAGTTCTCTCAATAATAGACTTGTCTTAGTTTCATTAGGGAGCCTTCCAAATAAAAGGTTCAATTAAAATAGTGGATTCCTAGGGGCTCTCTCGAGGCAGTGTTCTCTGGTAGCGTAGTGGTTACGAATTGGGTTGTGAACATTAAGGTCAGCAGTTTGAAACTACCAGCCGCTCCATGGGAGAAAGATGAGGCTTTCTGCTCCCATAAAGATTTACAGCCTCAGAAACCCTGTACAGGGTCACTATGAGTCAGAACAGACTACATGGCACTTAACAAGAACAACCGTTTTTAGAATCTGGTGTGGTGCTGTGGGTTAATACACTGGACCGCAAGGCCTTTTTGAGTTGCAAGGTCAGCAGTTCAAGCTCACCAGCCACTCTTCAGAAATCCTATACAGGGTCACTATGAGTCAGAACTGACTCGATGGCACTTAACAACAACAACAACCGTTGTGTGGCAATGTAGGATCAGCACTGGACTGGGAACCACAAGGTCGCTGCTCCTTGGAAGCCCTATACAACTCTGCGCAGAAGAATTTTGTGCTTTTTGATTTACATATCCCATGACAAAATGGCAGTTTTGACTCAAGAGGGACGCAAATTGTGTTCCTTTGAAATGTTCTTTGAGTTTTGGGAACAAAATGAAACCTAAAGAGATAAGACCAGAGCTGTATGGTGGGTGGAGTAAGGTTTTCCAAAGAAATTTTGATACTTTTAAAAAAGGTTTCTGACTTTGTAGTAATATATTTTTTTAATTTAGCCTTGTTTTCTTTGCAGACTAGATCAGTTCACAAGGTCTGACCCTTTCCTTCTTCTCCATATGTGGACCACACACCTTTAGGAGAGAAGCATTTGGATTTGATGAGAAGGAAATGGAAAGAGAAGAAGACAAAGAGAACTCAGAAAGCCACGCCTCTTACTCCAAGCAAGGAAGTGAAATATGATTTAGGCATGTCTAATGCAATTTGATTGTTGTGAGGGTGTGCATTTTCATGCTTGCTTTTCATCTGAATGTATCACAAACTTCAAGATACTTCTGCCTGAGCCACAGAGAATCTATTACTGAGGCTTGTTTAAACAAGTTCACCTCTGTTTTCATGTTATCGGCCCAGAATTCTGAGTGGCCAAGGGTTTACTGAGTGTGTATGGCTTTCTGTACTTGAGGAAATCATATCAGAGCAACCATGTGACTGTCATTTGTTCTTCAACACTCACCGACACATGGTAGCGGGTGAGTTTTGCTGTGGAGAAGGGCACTGAGGCAGGGAAAGGACAGAAAAGGCTGTTCCAAGTACTAGTTTTTGCCTGCCTGGAAGGAGACCTGCTATTGGGCTTAGCGTGCCTCTCTCATGCCATCATCTCTCACCCTGTGATTCAAGAAACCTCACAGGATCCCCAAGCAAATAAGCCTGTAGTTAGAAGCACAAGCTCACAATCACAGCATCCGTGAAGAAGCACTAAATACAAAATCAGGAGCCCTGGAGGTGTACTGGTTAAGTGCTCAGCCTAACCAAAAGACGGACAGAAGAACCGTGTAGCAGTCTGTTTCCATAAGACCACAGCCTTGGAAACCCTTTGGGGCAGTTCTACTCTGGCCTTCTAGAGTCACTAAATCAGAACCCACTGGACAGCAACAGCTTTGGTGTTTGGTTAACTGCTTCTGCAGGGACCCGTCCTAAGGATTGTAATTTTATCAGTTAACTTGACTGTATTCTCTTGCACAGAAAAGTAGCACCTTCATTCCTTAGAAATAACTCTGGATCCACGTCAAATAAACATCTTAATCACATGCTACGTGCGTATTTCCTCATTTTACAGTCAGGAGGGTTTAGTCCAGCGCCTTCCCCGGAGCCGGCATGATTGTGGACCACTCCCATCTTGTGCAAGTCAGGCATGAGTAGTGTCTTCCCGGCCTAGGCCCAGAGCTTTCCTCCTGGGTGCCTCAGGGCAGCCTCCGGCACTATACGCAGGAAGCTGCACTGTGTCTGTTTTGAATTCTTGGCTGTCTTCCTGCTCTTGGATGAGCCAGTGTTCTTGTACATGGTGTTTCTGTTCAATGATTGATGGATGTTCTAGACTGAGCAGAAGCCAGGTGACAGTTCTGCCTGCTCAGGGAGGAACCAGAGAGTCTTTGCTGGCTCTGAGGGCAGCTCTCGGGCTCCCGGCTGCACAGCCAACTCGCTGAGCACCCACAGCAGCCCAGACGCATGATAAGACTTGTCTGTGCACCGCATCATCCCAGCCCAGAGCCTCTAATTACACGTCTGAGTGTTTAGAAGAACGCAGGTGGCCTGCGCTCACATGGTCCGAGAACTGTGAAGATAGCGCCGCCGCGCAGTTCTCACTGCCAGCGCCGAGGTCGGGGGTGGGGAAGGCACCTCAAAGCTCCAGTGCGTCATTTCAGTACAAATTATAATAACCACATTCCAAAGAAAACAAGAGACCATTTAATAAGCTAGTGCTTTTTTTCTTATAGCATTGCCACTATTTTATTTTCCCATAAAAGTTCCAAGGTTGATCTTTTTTGTTTTTATATTGCAACTTTCCATTGTGCCTCTGTGACTTAGTTCAGACAGAAATCTACTTGGCGCCAAAAAAAAAAAAAAAAAAAGCAAAATACCAACATGTGTAAATGGAGGTGTGCTTACCTTCCACAGGGGAGCTTTGTCTTCACTAGGTGACTCCTGTCATGGAACTTTGCCTAATTTAACTTGTTTGCAGGTGTCTTCAGTTTAACACATTAAATTGCATTGCCACTGAGCCGATTCCAACACACAGTGACCTATGTCTTTCTCCCACAGAGCAGATGGTGGGTTCAATCACCCATCTTTCAGTGAGCAGCTGAGCACTTAAGCACTGTGTCACCAGAGTTTCTTTAAGAGAATTGCCCAAGCCAAACTAACCCCACTGCCATCGACTTGATTCCTACTCACCTATGGAGAGCCTCTATAGCATTTCTAGACTGTCAACCTTTATGGGAAAAGACAGTCTCATCTTTCTCCCATGAAGCGGCTGGTGGGTTCGAACAGCCAGTCTGAACAGCTGGTGGCTTGGAAACTCCAGCCTTGCACTTAGCAGCCCAGTGCCTAACTCACATTATTAGAAACTTGGTATTTGTCACGCACGGTGCTGGGCACAACAAAATCTTTTGGTGTGATATCATTAGAACCAAGAGACCTAGTTTAAAAGAAAGGACATTTGCGGAGGGTAGAGGAAAAGCCTTTGTCACTGGAAGCAGAACTAGAAATGGTATATGCCAGTCCGGAGTTTATTGATGAGAACTGCGTTGTGGAAACAAGAAAGCCAACAGTTGTTGATCCTGTCAGTAACATCAGCTGTGTAGGAGGATTCTGAGGCCAGCAGCCAGAAATCTGTTTTTGTTTTGGAAGCTATATTTTTTTTTTTCTTCCAACCCTAGTGATGCTGCTGAATCAGTTCAATTGTTCCTTTCACAAGAATCCACAGACTTTAACAACAATATATTGTCATTTGGCATCTGGTCATTTATAAAAATCTGATAGAGAAATTAATTTACCCAACTGAAATTTGGGGAAAAAAAATTCCCCTCTGAGATCTGGAATGTTCGTCTGTGGACAACTTCTAGTAATATAATTTTCCTTCAATTACATCACTTAAAGATTCTGTGGATTTAGTCATCACAAAAAGGCAGTTTTCTGGATAGTTCTCTCTGAATAGCCATGGTATAGGCAAAGAGAGGTGTTATCACTCACCCCGCCTGCATTAGAAGCCTGTCCTTGCTTAATCCCCGCCCCAATGCTCATTTCCATCTATACAAACTCCTATTATTCTTTCTGAATCATACATAAATGCCACGCCCTGAGTTGCACATAAAACTTTGCTGTATTATTTATACATCAGTGTGTACTGAGACAAGTTGTGACTGACTTAGAAGTCCATTTGTATTTTCTGAACTTGTTACTTTACTTCTCCACAACTGGTTCTATGTGGGGATTTCACTGAAAGGTCTCCTAGAATTTGATAGCCTAGTTTTCGGGATATCTTTTTACTCCTTTTCTGGTAACTCCTTTTCTGATGTGGGTTTGTCTTTTTCCTGTCAGCTTGAACCTCAACCAGAACAAAATAACACTCTACCATTCCAAGGGTGCAGGCCTACTCATTTTATTGGGGACAGCCAGAAATGTAATACGATAGGGTCAGGGAGGGTCATGGAAATGTCATCCAAAGGCAGCCTAGCTTGTGGGCCTCCTGCTTAACAAACTAACTCCAGAAATCATCCTCACAATGTCCATATATATACATTTTTTTAAAATTATAAGGCTCTATTGATGTGGCACTATAAGATAAGCACTCGACCACAAGGTTGGTTTGAGCCACAAGGTCAGCGGTTCAAACTCACCAGCCACTCCTTGGAAACTCTATATGGGTTCACTATGAGTCGGAAGTGACTCAATGGCACTTTACAACAACATAGGGTGTAGTCATGTAGCAAAAGCATTGGACCGTAAGGTTGGGTTGAACCACAGGATTGGTGGTTCAAACTCACCAGTCACTCCTTGAAAACCCTATACAGGGTTGCTTTGAGTTGGAACTGCCTTGATGGCACTTAACAACACTGACATATCGGGGTCCTGGTGTGATACTGTAGGATAAACACTGGACTGCTAACCTCACCCACCAGCTGCTCTTCAGAAACCTCACTCAGCTCTGGTAGCATAGTGGTTATGAATTGGGCTGCTAACCTCAAGGTCAGCAGTTTGAAACTACCAGCTGTTCCACGGGAGAAAGATGTGTTCTGCTCCCATAAAGATTCAGAGCCTCAGAAACCCTGTACAGGGTTGCTGTGAGTTGGAACTGACTCCACGGCACATCACCACCACCAACATAAGTCAGACCCAACACCACAGCACTTAACAACAACAGCTACATCGGCACATCAGGAATTCACGGACGGACAAATGGGCTTGATAGAGGAACAAGACCAAAGGGAAACAGCAGCTGAAACATCACAGGCAATGACTTCCACAAAGGTGGATTCCTGTGAGAGTTGTGAGAAAGCTGTGTGTTTATGGGAAGAGAACAGGATGGAGCCTGGAGAGTGCCAACCAGCCAGCTTCTCCTTCTGGCCCACCTCCATGTGCCAACCTGCCAGCTGTGTGCCCACAGAATAGCACATGAGTGTCATAGTATCAGAGATGCATAGCACGACCCTAGAATAGTGAGAAATATCTAGGTGGGATGAAAACCCCTCTCAATGGAACGCACCCATCTCTACCTTGTGCCCTGTCCCTTCCCCTGCCACGGTTACCAGAAGCAAGCTCAGGTCATCAGAACCTACATTACAGACAGGAGAATACTAAGTTTCAAACACAAAACATCCACCAAGCATTTGAGGAAAATTCAGAAAAGGTCACCTTGACAATTCTGTGGAGCACAGTTCTACTCTGACACACATGGGGCGACCGTGACTTAGAACTCACTCTGCAGCAACCAATAACAACAGTTCCAACACCCATACACATCTAATGGGAATCTGAGGAGGGAAAAATAGAGACTAGAACAGAAGAAATCATTTAAACATAATGGAAGAAAATTCCCCACATCTGAAGAAAGATATAGTTCTTCATGTGGGCAGGGCCCTCTGAATGCCAAATGTGTTACTTGAAAATAAGAACACACTTAGATACATTTCCCAAAGCTTTAGAACACCAAGGATAAAGAGAATAAGCCTTCTAATGAGATGGAAAAAAACCCCAAAAAATTAACTACTAAGGAAGAAGAATCATCTGAATCCAGGAACACTGGATGCGGGAAGGAAAGAAAAAAATGTCATTAAGGTTTTAAGAAAGAATTACTTTGAAGCCAGAGGCATGTACTCAGCCAAATTAGCATTCAAGTGCAAGGCCAATATAAAGTATCTTCTTCTTGTTGGTAGATGTCCTTGAGTTGACTCCGACTCATAACAACATTATGCACAAAGAACAAAACACTACTGGGTCCTGTAATGTTTAGTAGCCAGTGATAGTGTCTACCACAGGTTTGCAACAAAGAGACAGAAAAGATAAATACATTAGGCAAATGCTAATCAATAACTCGTAAGAATAAAGCAGTTACAGAATAGTAAGAACTACCTTCTGCTGTGCATAAGGTCACTATGAGTCGGTACCAACTCAATGGCACCTAACAACAACAACAACAACAACAAGAACTATCTGGCAGTCCTGGGTGAGATATGATCAACTGGAATTCAGCATCCATTCCCAGCCCATCTAAATGCCTTCCCCAGACTCTTACACAGCTAGGATTGTAGATGTGAAATTGTTGTTTTAGGTGCCATCCCGTCCATTCCAACTCATAGCAACCCTATGCACAATGGAACAAAACACTGCGTAGTCCTGTGTCATCCTCACATCCGAATTAGTCTTGTGCCTGAACTCACTGTTGTTGTCACCATGTCAATCCATCTCTGATGTGAATTAGGTCCTGCCAACTGCATGGACTTGCATGAGATATGGTTAGTAGAACTGGGGTAGAGGCTGTCTTTCTACTGGCAGGTAAGGACATAGAGATATGGTATAAAAGACAGCTGCCATGGTGGCCAGATTCAGCATTTCATCATTTTATCAGAAATTCTGTGGGTATCTAAAGGTGATTACCCCACACGTTTGTCAGTTTGTCATACTGTGGTGGCTTGCATGATGCAGTGATGCTGGAAGCTATGCCACTGGCGTTTGAAAATGAGCAGAGTCACCCATGGTGGCCAGGTTTCATTGGAGCTATCAGACTAAGAACAGATTAGGAAGAAGGAGTAGGTGGTCTGCTTCTGAAGGTTTAACCCCTGAAAACCTGATGAACAGCTACAAAATGTATGCTCTAGTGGCAGAAAATGAGCCCCTCAAAATACAACTGAGGAAGAGTTGCCTTCTCAGAGCAGAGCTGACCTTAATGGTCTGGATGGCACAAAGATTTTGGGATCTTTACTTGTTGATAGGGCACAACTCAAAATGAGAGATAACAACTGTAAACATCTATTAATACTTGGAGCATGTAATGGAAGTCTGAATCTAGGAAAATTGGAAGTTGTCAAAAAATGAAATGGAACACATAAAGATCAACATCCTCGACAGTAGTGAGCTGAAACCGACAGGTATTGGCCATTTTTAATTAGACAATCATATAGTTTACAATGCCAAGGATGTCAAATTGAAGAGAAATGATATCCCAGTCATGGTTAAAAAGAACATTTTAAGATGTATCTTGAAATACAAGGTCATCTGGGTTAGTATAATATCTACACGCCTACAAAGAAGACCAGTTAATACAACTATTATTCAAACTTACACACCAACCACCAAAGTTGGTGATGAAGAAATTGAAGAATTCTACCAACTTCTTCAGCCTGAAATTGATCAAACATGTAATCAAGATGCACTGATAATGACTGGTGATTGGATTGCAAAAGTTGGAAACAAAGAGGAGGGATAGGTAGTTAGAAAATATGGCCTTTAGTGATAGAAATGATGCTAGAGATTGCATAATATAATTTTGCAAAACCAACATCTTCACTGCAAATACCTTTTTTCAACAATTTTACTGGGGACTATATACATGGGTCTCACCAGATGAAATGGACAGGAATCAAACTGACTACATCTATGGGAAGAGATGATGGAGAAGCTCAGTATCATCAGCCAAAACAAGGTTAGGGGTCAACTGGAACAGACATAAGTCACTCATATGCAAGTTCAGGCTGAAGTTGAAGAAAACTAAAACAAGCCATGTGATTCAAAATATAATGTTATTACACCTGAATTAGAGAACATCTCAAGAACTAATTTGATACACTAAACACTAATGATTGAAGACCAGAGGAGTTGTGGGATGACATCAAAGACATCATACATGAAAAAGCCAAAAGTTGAGAATAAACAAGATGGCAGATTGAGTATAAGGGCAGTGAGGAGCTCCGTCAGCAACAACACAGAATACCAGACCAAGTAGACTAAGGGGATGGTGCCAGAACTCTGAACCACATATAAAGGAATGTTTAGAAAGTTGGAAGGCTTACAGCTAGGGGAATTTGTAGCAAAAGCAAGAAATCCAGTGCTGTCTAATTCAAGATGATCAGCTGCTCCCGGAGCCACCATCTTGAGTGAGACCAAGCAGGGGAAGGATCAGAGCAGCCACGGATGCCTGACAGAACCGCAGAAATAAAGGTGTGGATGTTCTTTTCTTTGTATCTGTTCATAGGTCTCTCGCTATCTGTGCACCTCCATTCTGGTGACTAGGGGGGGTGCCTGAGCGAGTGGACACCCCACCCCCATTCTGCTACACATGCACACAGATCTCCTTGAAATTTAAAGTGACAGTTTCCACTTAAAACCAAGCGGCAGTGCAAAACAGCCATAGCCGGCCCTGAACTTGTTTATCACTAGGAAAAAAGGCCTGAATGGGGGTTGTGGAGCAGGACAGGCAGATTAAAAAGGAAATAGGCCGAAAATTAAATCCTGAGTTATGTCACAACAACCAACAGTGGCATCTTGAAATTTCTCAGGAAGAAGAGTGAAAAAGGAAGCCCATCTCTTGATCACATCAACCTGGAGGCAATCAGAAAGCATAAAAAATACCAAAATACACACCCATCTAAGTA
>NW_006408741.1:2953255-2954767 GCF_000296735.1 Chrysochloris asiatica
AAAGAGAGAGAGAGAGAAAGGAAGGAAGAAAGAAAGAAAGATGGAAGGAATACACAGAATCCCTGTGCCAAAAAGAACTGGTTGACATCCAACCAATTCAGAAGGTACCATAGGATTAAGAACTGGTGATCATAAAAGAAGTCCAAACTACACTGATGGCATTAGCAAAAAACAAGCCTCCTGGAACTGACAGAATATCAAATGAAATCTTTTAACAAACTGATGTAGCACTGGGGATGCTCACTGGCCTATGCCAAGACATTTGGAATACAGCTATCTGTCTTATTCCTTTGAGGTGGCGGTCAAACATACCTCTACCCTCCAACCTTTTGCCAATTCTGACCCCAGCTATCCTTCCTAAGGAACTTTCTACGTCCCTGCTGGGTTTGAGAATTCATTGCACTGGCCACACAGAACTCCCAGGCAATACTCACAAGTATGAGGTTTATTAGGGATGCTGTTGTTATTAGTTGCCATCCAGTTGGTTCTGACTCATAGTGACCCTGTGCACAACAGAAGCAAACACTGCCCAGTCATGTACCATCATCACCATTGTTACACTTGAGCCCACTGCCACTGCTCCTGTGCCAGTCCATCTCATTGGGGGTCTTCTCATTTTTCACCAACCCTCCACTTTACCAAGAATGATGTCCTTCTCCAGGGACTGGTTCCTCTGATAACATGTCTGAAGTATGAGAGACAAAGTCTCACCATCCTGGCTTCTAAGGAACATTCTGGCTCTGCTTTTTCCAACACATATTTGATTGTTCTTCTGCCAGTCCACGGTACTTTTAATAGTCTTCTCCATGTATAATTTAAATATATCAATTCTTCTACAGTAGTAACAATTACAAATCAGGGTCAGGAGCAACTTCGGGTAGAGTTCCTTGGTCAGGACAACTTCTCAGTTGTGGCCACAGGCAGGCCTCTCACTAGCCCTCAGTTTCTGAATTCTTGGTCCTTCAGATCTCTTGAGCCTGCCTGTCCTCTGCTCTGCTTGGATAAGTATTATAAAGCTCTTTAGCTCCACCAATAAATGCCCAGGGTTACGCCATTCCACTAGTAAGCTATGGCCTGAAGATGCTCAGTTCCCTTGCTCCATGTCTGAAGATGCCCAACTCTGTGAGGAAGCCTCCTGTCTGAAGGTACTCAGCTCTCTTACTCCATAGGTTGATACACCCACTGTAACTGTCTTGTTCCATGAGCTGGGAAGCCCATTGCATCATTGTGGTATAGTAAATTATCTAATGTCTCTTCTAGTCAGAGTCTGTAACTCCCACCAAACACCATTTCTGCCTTGCTGAGTCTGGGTAAGAGAAGGCAGAAGATATTGATAGTATGACATGATTCAGCTGACTTGATGTTAGCAGAGTACTTTGTAAAAACTTGAAACTTTGGTTTTAAAATGAGCCATCTCAATACATCATGATCAAGTGGGATTCATATCAGGGATGCAAGGATGGTTCAACATGAGAAAAACGATCAACATCATCCACCATATAAATAAGAAAA
>NW_006408741.1:2958382-2961552 GCF_000296735.1 Chrysochloris asiatica
GACGATATACGATAGAATGAATGTAAAACTAATGTTCTCCCATGTAAACTATCACATAATTCACAATAAAACATTAAAAAAATAATAATAATAAGAGCCACCTCAGAAGCAGGAGGTGGGATTACTCATCGGACCCTGAGATCTCTGTGCATTGAGATCTCTGTGCATTGAGCCTCTGTGACCTAGGGGCAGAAAGCTGTGGTACTGGAGGAGGGGCAGAGGAGCAGCAGCAGCAGAATCAGGAACCAGAGCACGAGACAGAGCAGTGGGCTACCAAACCCAGAAAGCAAGTAAAGGCAGGAAACTTGTAGAGTGGGGTGCCTCCAGGCACCTAAGTTTGCTGGTCCACGAAGCTAGATCTGTGTGCCTTCAGGCTGAGATGTATGGTGGAGTGGTGTGCCCTGTGGGCATTTATCAGCAGCTGACAGGAACAACTGTGCCCTGAGTGTTTTCTGATCCCATATTATAACCTGTTAACTTCCCTAGTAAACCCCATAGCTTTGAGTATGGTGTCTGAGTCCTGTGGGGCCATTGCAATGGATTATCGAACCCAGTTGAGTAGAGATGGTTGTGGGAGGACTGGCTTGTTTCATATTTTTGTAATCTTGTGCCTGTCTCCTGGTTCTGCTACGGCCCCTTTATCTGCTGCTGTGTCTCATTGCCTTTTTTTGTCTCTGGTTTTACAGTTTTCTGTCTCTGGTTTGCAGCACAGGACTCCAGAGCCAAAGAACAGGCTCCATTCCTGTCTATATTCTTCTTGTTGGCAGTGAGGTCTGCCCTTCCTACCTCTGGGATGGCTCATTTTAAGCAAAATGATTGCAAAACTGACCAATCCCTCCTTATGGTTCCATCTACCCTATTTGCATTGTTCCATCCTCATACAAAAAGTCCTGATGTGACACTGTAGGATAAGCACTGGATTGCAAACCACAAGGTCAGCAGTTCAAACCCACCAGTTGCTCCTTGGAAACCCTATACAGGGTCTCTATGAGTCAGAACTGATTTGATGGCACTTAGCAATAACAACAAACAACAAACCATCATAAGGGTGCCATGCACCTTATTAGCATAATTAGCAAACTGTCCAATCCCCTTGATGGGCCACAAACACCTTATTTGCAATTTCACACAATCATTCAATGGAGTTATAAGACCATGACAAGAAAGGCCATATAAAAGTGATTCATCACATCACAGAAATGGGCTAACATTTCTTAGTGTAGGGGTTCTTAACCTGGGATCCAGGAATAAAGGGATGAGTGTCCTGTAAGAGGGGGGGGGGAATTTGTCTATATTTTCAGTAATCTCTAACTGAAACTGGACATTTCCTGCTATTAGGAACCAAACCAAAATAATCTTAGTAGTGCTTGTGACTTTCACCAATAGAAAATAGATTTTTGCTTATCACGTTTAACTTGTTACAGCTGTCTCAGAATATTCATGCCTATCACAACTTAAAAAGTAGTGTCACTATTAGACTGATTGTCGAAATGTCTACTTCCAGAACTGGCAAGCATGGCCACGCAAGGGTCCATCTGGTTAGCACTGACATCTTTGCCAGGAGGAAATATGAAGATATCTGCCCCTCAACTCATAATATGGATGTTCCCAACTTCAAAAGAAATGACTTCCAGCTGATTGGCATCCAGGATGGGTACCTATCACTGCTCCAGGACAGTGGGGAGGTACAGAAGGAACGTCGTCTTCCTGACGGAGACCTCAGCAAGGAGATTGAGTAGAAGTATGACCGTGGAGAAGAGCTCCTGATCACGTGCTATCCGCCATAACAGAGGAGGCAGCTGTTGTAATCAAAGGCCATGGCAAAATAACTGGCACCCAGGGCAGCAGTGGCAGCAGCAGTGATCCTGGAGCCTGCAGAGGCCCCTCCCCCCAGCCTGGCCCAGCTCTGGCCTGGCCCTTGGCTGAACTCCTACATGATTTATCTAATGTTTTATTTGGGGTTCACGTCCTCTCAGCCCTACTCCTCCAATTTTGTCGGGGACCCCCACACACCCCCCCACGCTGCTCCCTTGGCCAAGATGAGCAAGGGCATTGGTGAAGCTGCTCTCCTTTTTCTCCCCTCACACTACAGCCCTAGATGGGGAAAGGGGCGGGTGCTGCTCATGGTTTTGTTTTTTTAATTCAATCTGGAATCAGAACACTATGGATTCTGGTAAATGGTCCTCTGCCCTTCTCTCTTAACCCTGGTTTGGTCCCCTGTTCTCTGTAGCCCCTTGCCCCAAACACCACCCCCACACTTTGGGGACCAGCCCTCTCCCCTGCCTATATCTCTTCCCAGGCCCCTTTAGATGAGGAGGGAAGAGGAAGAAAGAGGAGGGGACCTGCCCCCTCCTCAGGCATCTGGAAGGGCCCTCTCTCCGACACATTTGTTAAATCAAACCTGAATAAAAGAAGTTTAATATGAAAAAAAAAACAAAAAAATATGGAGTGCAGCTGGGTGGCACCAGTGGTGAAGTACTCAATTAACTAGCCAAAAGGTTGGTGGTTGGGATTCTATGCAAACAACACACATTTTAAAAAGCCCATACAAAAACTGGACCCAGAAAAAATGCCCATGTTATAAATGTACACAAGAAAAATGTGCACGTGGAGAAATGCCCACACAGAAAGGTAAGCACATAAAAAGGTCTCTTATTCACAATATTAGGAATTAATAATTCTCTGGGCAAATTATTGAATGATACAGAAAGCATCAAGAGAAGATGGAAGGCATACACAGATCACTATACCAAAAGGAAATGGTTAATGTTCAACTGTTTCAAGAGGTAGCATATGATCAAGAGCCAATGATACTAAAAGAGAAAGTCCAAGGTACATTGAAGGAATTGGCAAAGAACAAGGTACCAGGAATTGATGGAATATAAAATTCAATCTTTCAAGAAAGTGAGGCGGCACAGGAGGCACTCACTCATCTTTGCTAAGAAATTTGTAAGACGACTATCTGGCCGACTGATTGGAAGAGATCCATATTTGTGCCCATTCCAAAGTGAGGTGACCCAATGGAATGCAGAAATCATCAGACAATCACTTTGATATCCCATGTGAGTAAACTTTTGCTAAAGGTAATACAGAAATGGCTACAATCATACATTGACAGAGAACTTCCAGAGGTTCAAGCTGGATTCAGAAGAGGCCGTGGAACGAGGGAT
>NW_006408741.1:2962277-2997626 GCF_000296735.1 Chrysochloris asiatica
ATTTTCAATAACCTCATATGGATGCAAAAGCTGGACAGTGAATAAGGAAGACTGTAGAAGAATTGATGCTTTTGAGTTATGGTGTTGGAAGAGAATATTAAAAGTGCCATGAGTTGCCAAAAGAACCAATAGATTCGTTTTGGAAGAAGTGCAGCCAGAGTGCTCGTTGGAGGCCAAGATGGCCAAACTTCGTCTCTCATACCTCGGACATAGTGTCAGAAGGGACCAGTTGCTGGAGAAGGATATCATGTTTGGTAAGGTGGAGGGTCAGAGAAATAGAGGCAAACCCCCAATGAGATGGATTGGCCAAGTGGAAGCATCGATGTACTCAAGTGTGGCAACAGTAGTAAGGTTGGCCCAGGATCAGGCAGTGTTTCATTCTGCTGTGCATAAGGTTGCTATGAGTTGGTACCGTCTTGATGGCACCTAACAACAACAACAACCTGAACCCAACATTAATCATAACCTGAATCCCACTTCAAAAAAAAAAAATTTTAGTTTATAATTTATTCAGTTAAAAAATTGTGGTTTTTCTACATCAGTATGAACCGATCTATTTTATTATTATTAAAACTGTATAATGTTGTTGTTGTTAAGTGCTGTAGAGTTGGTTCCGACTCATAGTAACCCTATGTAGTGTTTCCGAGGAGCAGCTGGTGGGATTTTATTGATGACCTTGCGGCTCAAACTGACCCTTCAGTCTAGGGCATTATCCTGCAGCACCACATCAGAACTCCAAAAACTACATAATAGGGGTTGAAAAGTTTAGGAAATTCGCAAATCTATGTAATAAATGATTTCTTGATATGACATTGCAATACAGGATAAGTTCAATCATATTTCATGATATATTCAATGTGTTATCCCTCATTACTAATACACAATTGAGTCAGTGGTAAAAAATTACAATGAACACAATATAACAATTCCTGCAAATACATCTGAAATGCCTCAGTTGATTTGTGGCTTTAGTTTCACTGAATAGACCTATTCCTCTAGTGTATACCTGAAGAAGTAATCAAGCGGTAGGGTTGTTGTTGTTAAGTGCCGAAGTGACCCTGCATAGGGTTTCCGAGGAGTGGCTAGTGAGCTTGAACCACTGACCTTACAGTTCAAACCTCTTTTTCAGTCCAGCACATTAAACTGCAGCATCACACCAGGACTCCAACGGGTGGGGAATCTATCTGAATTTTTATAAAACTGTTTTTTGTAAAATATCTATACATTATGTGAACATACAGTAACTTCTTTACCAATTCTCTTTTGATGGGTATTACTGTGGGTTGAATGGCGCTCTGGTAGCGTAGTGGTTACGAGTCAGGCTGCTAACCTCAAGGTCGCCAGTTCAAAACTACCAGCTGTTCCGCGGGAGAAAGATGAGGCTTTCTGCTCCTGTAGAGATTTGCAGCCTTGGAAACCATGTAAAGGGTCATGATGGGTCAAAATCAACTCCAAGGTACTTAAGAACTAGTATGGATTGAATTTTGTATCCCCAAAAATATGTGTTGGGATCCTTATCTCAATACCTGTGGGAGGAAGAAGCTTTCTTTGTTATGTTAATGGTCCCTAATCCTGTGGGGGGTTTGTTGTAAATCTAATCACTCTGTTACTTGAATGGGAATTTATCCACAAAACCAATTCAGCCACATCCAAGTGAAGAGACAGATAAGAGTTTAATTGCTTATGCATAAGCAGGAAATGGACAGGGTTTCAACATTCCCTAAATGTCTTCTTCAAATGTATGTTTATATATGTTTTATAAAAGCTAACAGTCACATCTATACATTCCATTTCCAAAGACAGGGGTATTTTGATCTCTGAGAAGAACAAAGAAAGCTCCTTTAATTAGCTCCAAGTTTTATCTCTAGTCCAAGGGAGGAGACACCAGCTCCAAAGGAGTCCACTTCTTCAAGGCTGACCTCTTTTGCAATGTTATATGTTAAAATCTAGCATCCTCAGCTCCTGGGCCCTGGGATTTGAAGCTTTTATATACTGAGGAGCTCTGGTAGCGTAGTGGTTACGAATTGGGCTGCGAACCTTAAGGCCAGCAGTTCGAAACTACCAGCAGCTCCGCGGGAGAAAGATGAGGCATTCTGCTCCCGTAAAGATTTACAGCCTCGGAAACCCTGTACAGGGTCGCTATGGGTCGGAACCGACTCGACGGCACTTAACAACAGCAACAACATATACTGAGACATCAACTCCTGGGCTATAAAAGGAGCAGATTAGACACATAAGTGGAGTCATGGTGAGGCACTGTATGATAAGCACTGGATTGCAAGGTAGGTTTGAACTGCAAGGTCGGTGGTTCAAACCCACCAGCTGCTTCTCAGAAACCTTATACAGGGTCACCATGAGTCTGAACTGACTCAACGGCATTTAACAACAAGTACAGACATATAAGCAGCATCAAAACTCAGGTGGGGCCAGAGGGAAATACCTGAGGAAGTGAGGAATGCCGGGCCTACAGAAGTAGTGTCCTGAATTCGAACTTCTAACTTCCTGAACGATGAGAAAGTCAATTCTGATCTTTAAAGTCACCCAATTGTGGTATTTGTGTTACAGTATTACTAGGGACCTACAACTGGCAAAGTCGGCAGTTTAAGTTCACCAAATTCTCGAAAACCCTGTACAGAGTCGGTATGGGTTGGAACTGATTCGATGGCACTCAGCAAGAAGATGACAGGCACATAGATTGTTTCCAGTTTTTCAGCATTGTGAAGTGAACATCCATATCGATATTCATAGATCTTTGTGGACTTACCTGATTGTTTCATTGAAATAAAAAAGCAAAGCTGGGGTGGGGGAAGGGTGAGTGCCTCCACCGCCAACAGCACATGTGTGTGAGGGGGAGGGGCTGCGCAAAGCTACAGACTCAGAGTGAGTCCAGCCCCTGCCCCTCACCAAGGCCCAGCATCTTGTTGTTATTGTTGTTATGTGCCGTGGACTCATAGTGACCCTACACAGGGTTTCCGAGGCTGTAAATCTTTAAGGGAGCAGACCGCCTTATCTTTCTCCCGCGGAACCGCTGGTACTTTCGAACTGCTGACCTTGTGGCTTGCAGCCTGATTCGTAACCACTACGCTACCAGAGCTTACCAGTGCTTATCATCAAGTCGGTTCCAACTCACAGCAACCTCTGTGGAGTGGCTGGTGAATTTGAACCACCAACCTTGTAGTGCAAGCCTATCTTGCAGCCCAGCACATTAACCCACAGTGCTGCACCAAGACTCCAAGGCCCAACATAGCTCCCAGCTAGTCCTACTTTTTTTTTTTTTTTTTTAATTGTGAATTGAGTGATACTTTACATGGGAGAACATCAGCTTTACACTCATCCTATCATATTTCATTTCATTGCAATAATTATAATCCCCTCCATTCAACAGTATTTGCTTTTATTCCTTCTGGGGGTTTTTTGGGGGGGAGGGGTTGTACACCAAAACACTCAGGAATATGCAATCATTCAAACACCCAAAGGGCATACCCTGCAAGGCTGGCCAGCACAAAGCCCCTCTCCCTCCATGAGTCTAGAGACCCCAGCCACTCAGTCTCTCCACGTCATCATCTCTGCCTCCATCTCTGGCATCGCTGCTTCTCTGAATAGGGTCCCACACTCTGCTCCTACTCTTCTCCCTTTATGGTCCCAGGGTCCTCCGCTCCTGGATGCAAGATCAAGCACTTCCGTCTTTTTACTACAAAACATCTACCTTTACAGTTGCAACTATCACAATTAGTCCTGATAACAATCACTCACTATTGAACCACAAGAGTCCTATCTCCACTTAGTGGAGATTCTACCTTCCCCCGCAGCCTCTAAAACTAAACTCCCTCTTGAAAATTTGTAAGCCAGTCACTTCATGCCTTTATAGCCACCCCCCATTTTATTTATTTATTTATTGTAAGTTTTTATTGTGAATTGAGTGGTAGTTTACATGGGAGAAAATCAGCTTTACATTCATCCTATCATATTTCATTTCCTTGCAATGATTACAATCCCCTCCATGCATCATCAAACAACCAAAGGGTATACCCCGCAAGCCTGCCCCCTGGCTGTCAACACATTGCCCCTCTCCCATCCAGAGTCCAGAGTCCCAGCCGTTCCATCTCTCCACGTCATCCTTTCTGCCTCCATCTCATCTCTGGTGTCACTGTTTCTCTGGATAGGGTCCTGCACTCCACTCTTCTCCCTTGATGGTTCCAGGGTCCTCTGCTCCTGGACTGCAAGATCAACCACTCCCCTCCTTTTGTTACAAAACATCTCCCTTTACATTTGCAACACTCACAATCAGTCCTGATAGCAATTATTCACTATTGAACCACAAGAGTCTTATCCCCATCTCCTTTCACCAGTCCCATCCAGACAGGTTGGAAACCACTCAGTGGAGATTCTACCTTCCCCCACGCCCTCTGAAACTAGGCTCCCTCTTGAAAGCTTGTAAGCCAATCACTTCGTGCCTTTGTAGACCCCCATTTTGGGTAGCCAATGTCCAAGTTGCCCATCCCTGTCAACCTTGTGTACGTACCAGGGGGCGGGAATAATCCTCACTGTAAAGATTCATTTTTTGAGCTACTACACCGGTAAGCATAGGTCAAGTTAATCAAATTGTAGCGGATTACTCTCTTTATCCTCTTCTTTCTTCCTCTAGTCGAGTTCTGATCATCCAGCCATTGATACCAGGTCAAATGGGTACTATCTGTAAGTGTGGGTGTTCTTGTGCATCTCCCCTTACTTCATAACAGCTGGATGCTTCACTTTCCGCTCTAACCCTCAGCTGTTTTTAATTTTTCCTGCTGGTCTTTCATTCAAGAAGTATCTTCTGTTCTTCTAGCCGCTCCAGACTGGTCTGCTTGTCCTTTCAAGTGGAAATTTCCCACCTCAGAAGACTCTGGATGGGGATCAGGATTCCACCTATGGTCTTATGCAATGCAAAGGCTCCACAGGAAGCCTCCTTCACTGTGGTGGTGGTGGTGTGCCGTGGAGTCGGTTCTGACTCATAGTAGCCCCCCCCCCCATTTTAGAGAGCCAATGTCTAAGTTGCCCATCCCTATCAACCCTGTGCTGTGAAGATTCCTTCCCTCTTGGTTGGTATTTTAAGCTACTACATCCATAAGTATAGGTCAAGTTCATCAAATTGTAGAGAATTACACTTGTTTATAAAAAAAAAAAATTTTTTTTTTTAAATTCATTATATATATATTGTTTTCTTCTTCTTTTCTTTCTTCCTCTAGTCAAGTTCTGATCATGCAGCCATTGAAGCTAGGTCAAATGGGTACTAGCTGCAAGTATGGGCATTCTTGTGCATCTCCCCTCACTTCATATCAGCTGGATGCTTCACTCTCCACTCTAATCCTCTATGGCTCTGTCCTTGTTCATGGGCTCAGGAATGCCCAGGTCTCACCATACTCCAGGTTGATGGGAATCTATTGAACTATCCCTATCTTCTATATGACACTTTTTCTATGTATGTATTTTTCCATGTGTATACTTTTTTTGTGTGCATTTAAAACAGTAGGGTGTTTTCTGTGCATAATTTTCAAGTGTACTTTTATGTGTGTGTACTTTTTTTTACTGTTATGAAGAGGGACCACTCCCTGGAGAAGGACATCAAGTTTGGTAAAGTAGAAGGTCAGTGAAAAACATGAAGCTCCTCAGTGAGATGCAGTGACCCAGTAGCTGTAGCAGTGGGCTCAGACACTCTTGTGAGTATGGTGCAGGGCTGGGCAATGTTCTATTCTGTTGTTCATGAGGTCACAGTGTCCAAGCCAACATGATGGCACCTGCCAACATTCTTACTGTATGACATTCTGGAAAAGGCAAGACTATAGTGATGGTGAAACTATCAGTGGCCATCAGAGGCTTGCTGGGTGGGGGGGGGGGGGGGGTGGCTGGAAAGGGATGACTAGGTAGAGCACAGAACATTGTTGTTGTTATTAAATATAGTCGAGTTGGTTCCAACCCATAGCGACCCTGTATTAGGGCGATGAAACTATTCTGTACAATACCGCAATAGTGGGTTCATGGCACTAAGCATTTGTCAAAACCAATAGAACTGTGTGACGCATAAATACAGTGAACCCTAACATAAACTCTGGACTTTAATTAATAATGATGAATAAACTGTAAAAAAATATACCACAGGAATGCAAGAAATTAATAATAGGATAAAAAGTATGTGTCTTAGCAATCTGGTGCTGCTACCACAGAAATGCCACAATAGATGGTTTAACAAACAAAACTTAATTCTCTCACAGTTGAGGAGGCTAGAAGTGCAAATTCAGAACACCAGTTTCTAGGGAAGCCTTTCTGTCTGTCCGCTCTGGGGAAGGTCCTTGTCTCCTTTCAACATCTATTGGAGGTCTCCAAGTGTCTTGGCCTCAATCTCCCCCTAGATAAAGGAGGGTCTCAGCACAGGTCCCAAAGATGGTTCAGCTCTTAGATCCACTGTTTTGATAGTAGCAGTTCCCTCCTTTTCTGCTCTTCCCTCTCCTTTAATTTTTTGTAAATTGAAAGGTGAAGCAGGCCACACCCTGGGACACTCGCCTGACATTGGATCATGTCTATGACCTGAGTCAGGGTGTTGTATCCCTTTCTAATCCACTTACAATTGATTGGCTGATCACATCAGATCACATCACAGACGATGATAACATCAGTGCATAACTGCCAAATTACATCATTCCGTAACTGAGAATCATGGTCCAGCAAAGTTGATGCCTATATTTTGGTGGTGTTGTTGTCAATAAGTGCTGTTTAGTTGGCTCCAACTCATAGCGACCCTGTATTGGGTTTCCAAGGAGAGGCTGATGGTTTTGAACTGCCAACCTTGAGATTAACAGTCCAGTACTTATCCTGCAGATCACACCAGGATTCCAACACACCTATTTTGTTGTTGTTATTGGTAAGTGCCATCGAATCGATCTGACCCATAGCAATCCTGTATTAGGGTTTCCGAGGAACAACTGGTGAGCTTGGACCACCAAACTTGCAGTTCAAATGACTTTGCAGTCCAGTGCACAGTGCTTTAACTCACAGTGCCACACCAGGACACAATCAATCCATGACAGTATGTATATGGGAACTCTCTGCACAATTTTCCTGTAAAACTAAAAAAAATTTTTTTTAAATAGCTATTTTAAAAATATTGAATAACTGCAAAAACCAACTAAAACTCCATCAACAGAAGAATAAATACAGTGCAATACAGCTATGCTGTAGAATCCTGTTCAACTGTTAGATAAATAAGGCTGATAAACAGGAACAGATCTCTAAGTCTTGAAGTTTTTTTTAAAAATCCAGCTTGCAAAATAATACATATAGTAGGATTATCTATTTTTAAATGTACTTATTTATTTAAAAATAATATATAAACATGATGTCCCACACAGAGTGCACTGTTGGCACAATGATTAAGCACACAGCAGCTATCTAAAAGGCTGGAGGTTCAAGTTCACTTAGAGGAGGTGCCTCAGTAGAGAGGCTTGGCAACATGCTTCTGAAAATCCAGCGCTTGAAAATTCAAGGGATCGGTTCTACCCCGACGCCATGGGTTCTACTCTGCCGCCATGGGTTCTCCTCCGCTGCCACGGGTTCTACTCTGACGCCATGGGTTCTCCTCCGATGCCATGGGTTCTACTCCGACGTCATGAAGCAGAGTTGACTTAATGGCAAGTGGTGTATTGCGCTATAGATACATACACAAGGGGGCGTCAGAAAAGTTCGTGGCAAAATTCCATTATCTTTTCATTCTATTTTCCAAGAAAATTTTGAAGCTCCTTGCATATGGTGTGTGGGAGTTCATGTTGTTGTTGTTGTTGTTAAGTGCCATCGAGTCGATTCCGATCCATAGCGATCCTGTATAGGGTTTCCGAGGAGCACTGTGAGCTTGAACCACCAACCTTGCAGTTCAAACGGCTTTGCAGTCTGGCGAATTAATCCACAGTGCCACATGAGTACACGTATATCAGGTGCGAGACTGGAAAGGAAGTCCTGAAAAGTGGGGTTTTGGGGGAAGGGAAAAGGCCTGGGGAAAAGGCATACATCAAAGTCTTACTTTACATATTCTTTTGATTCTTTCTCAAGGAGCAGGTATTGAACATTCACTTTATAATTTTATTGTTATTAAGTGGCTGTTGTTGTCAAGCCAGTTGCAACCCATAGCAATCCTGCATAGGGCTTCTGAGGAATGGCTGGTGAGTTTGAATTGCCAACCTTGCTGTTCAAATCAACTTTGTGGTGGAGTGCTTATCCTACAGCGCCACATGTAATTAAATATTTTTTAAATGCTTTTAAGATCCATGTGGCGCTGAGCTAGATATCTCATGGTCTGGTGACATTGTATTACCCACAATCCAGAGATGTTTGACTTTGGTGTCAACACCCTGAGTGGCTGTCTTTCTTGCATAAAGGATTTTTGCCTGTGAACCTTGCACACTTGTACATTTTATTCTTGATTAGGAGTCCCTGAGTAGCTGAAAAGGTTACATACTCGGCTACCAACCAAAAGGCTGGCAGTTCAAACCCACCCAGATGCACATGGATCTGCTTCTAAAATGTCAGTGTCAGAAACCCTATGGGGCAGTTCTACTCCGAAACACATGGAGCTGCCATAAATCAAAGTCAGCTCAAAAGCCACTGGCTTCCTAATTGTTCTTATATGGATTTAGTGCTTGCAGCCAAACCCAAGAGGACGATGTAAGGTCTGACAAGACACCTCGAAGCCTACTTATTGTCATCCTTTTACCTACCTCTCAAAGTGACACATTTTACATAAGAAGGTCTCCTTGTTGTCACCATATAGCCACATGCCTCTATGATGCTGGTGGTTACGTGCCATGGAGTCAGTTCTGACTCATAGTGACCTTGCATAAGGTTTCCGAGGCTGTAAATCTTTACGGGAGCAGAAAGCCTCATCTTTCTCCCATGGAATTGCTGGTAGTTTCAAACTGCTGACCGTGAGATTAGCAGCCCAACTCGTAACCACTACACACACTACCAGAGCTCCTTACATCCAGCTATAGTCATTCAGTTTCTGGTGGCACATACTGTTAAGTGTTCAACTCCTAGCTGAAAGGTTGTGAGATCAAACCTACCCAGAGGTACCTCGAAAGGTAGGTGTAAAGGTCTGCTTGTGATAGATCACAGCTTTGAAACCCCAATGGGGGCTGTCCTAGCTCTGCACAGGTGGGGTCACCCTGGGTCAGAGTGGACTTTACAACAAACAAGCCACTCCACACTGTCAGTGGAGAGAATTCTGTGTTTCATAAGCACTGACCTCATACCACATGGGGAGATATGGGTCCACTCGAAGGGCAGAAACCTGAAGGACTTATTGAAGACAGAACTGGAGCCAGACACATTCCATCTGAGTTTACAAAACACCACACAGCCTTCTCTTTAGTAAACTTTATCTCTACCTTTGGGGAAAAAAGTATCTGAGCCAAGCCCAATTTTTACAGTCTGCATACTTTTACTTGACTTTTAAAAACACTACTGGTTAAGCAAAGATACAGAATCTAAGAATCTAAGCAAGCACAATCTCTTGATCCTGGTTGCTCTCCTACAACCCAGCCCTGTGATTTTATCATCCTCAGCCCAAGGTTTGCTTTGTGTCTGAGACCACCCCTCCAGGAACCATAGTAATCTTTTCAGACAATGAACTTTCCATTCAAATGACATTTTTAAGTCAAGTGAAAATCTCCAGGAGCAAACTGTTTGTTTGTTATAAAAAATGAAGTTTTAAAGAAAAGGCTGACCATTTGAACGCAAGCAGAATTAAAAAAGAAAAATAGCGCAGTTCAGCCAAACAGCTGAGTTATGAAGGCAAAGCAGGCCTTGAGGCTGGTCCTACAGGAGGATCCCATTGGATCTGAGATCTATCAGAACCAGCCCAGGACTTGTTTGGGAGCCTACAGGAAGCAAAGATAACAGGGGATCAATCCGTTCTTTGCACTGTTCTCTTGAGCCAATGCTGAAGACCTTCCTCAATATCCCTGGGGTTTGGAGAGAGGGACCATCTCCAGAAGGACCCCAGAGTGGAAGCAAAAGTATGAGTGTAACCCAGAAGTAGACAGGATTTCTGGGAGCCCCCTTTCTGTCTACTTCACTGGCAGATCCCACAGGAGTTTGAGGGAAGATCCTGGTTGATGGACAGGCAGGTGTTTTAAGAGTCAGCTCTGGCCTTTTGCTGCCCCTTGGTACTGAGGGGCCCATGTGGCCTCTCCTCACGAAGGGCAAAACCCAGCCGACCAGTTACTGTGAAGCCAGTCATGGGACCCCACGCATTTCACAGTAGAACTATGCTCCACAGCATTTTCAATGGCTACTTTTTCAAAAGCAGATCACCTGTCTGTCTGATATGCTTCTGGGTAGGTTTGAACCACCAGTCTTTTGGTTAGCAGCAAACGTGTTCATCATGCGCACCACCCAAAGACTCCACTAAAGGCAGGAATTTGTTCCCCCCCCCCCACACAAAAAAAATCTAGAGCTGCTTCTGTAGCATTAGTTGTAGAAGAATGTCATGTTCTCTTCATGTCCAGGGGAACCAGCACCTGCATCACATAACCAGCTTTCGCTGATGCGATGCTGACTGAAATCATGCTTCACCTTGAATGCCTCACAGTTTAAGAAATGGCATCTCTTTATTCTAGTCTTTGATCCCACCCCATGGCACAAGACAGATAGGTTCTTGCCCGCTAAAAAGACCAAGTTTTTCACTTCTTTTTACAGTGGATGACAAGGGCAGCTTTGTAAGGCTGTTGGGAGGATTAGGTTGAATAATGTACATTAAGCACCTCGCACATAAATCTCCACAAGCTGGTGGAGAAGAAGTGCTACCTAGAAGGCCGCAGTAGTTCAGCAATACAATTCTTGCCTTCCACGTGGAAGACTGAGTTTGATTCCTAGCCAATATAACTCATCTGTCAGTGGAGATTGGTGTGTTGCTATGATACTGATCAGGTTTCAGACAAAGATAGATTAAGAGCAAAGGCCTGGGGATCTACTTTGGAAAATCAGCCAATGAAAACCATATGAATCAAAGTGGTCCAATCTCATTGTACATGAGTTGGGAGCTGGCTGGGCAGTGCCAACAATATTAAGTGAAAAAGCCAAGGGCAGAGCAGCATGGTGTCATCTGATCCCTTGTGTGTGAAGGGAAATAGAAGACACATTAACAACTAAATTAACCACCTACTAGAATACAGTAATGGGAGAAAGATGAGGCTTTCTGCTCCAATAATGATTTACAGCCTCGGAAACCCTGTACAAGGTCGCTATGAGTCAGAACCAACTCCACAGCACATCACCACCACCAGAGTAGAGTAGCAAGGAGCTCTGGTAGCGTAGTGGTTACAAATTAGGCTGCTAACCTCAAGGTCAGCAGTTCGAAACTGCCAGCGGTTCCGTGGGAGAAAGATGAGGCTTTCTGCTCCTGTAAAGATTTATTATATATAGATACACAGGAATAACATAACAAACATGTCCCATCTGCAGGTGGAAAATACACTATTACATAGTACTGTTGTTAAGTGTCATTGAGTCATTCCGACTCATAGCAACCTTGTAAAGGGTTTCCAAGGAGTGACTGGTGGGTTTGAACCACTGTTCAAATGACTCAATGGCACTTAACAACAACAACAACCTCCTCGGAAACCCTATATGGGGTAGCTATGGGGAGAAATTGGCTTGACGGCACTTAACAACAACAATAGCTATAGAGTAGCGCAGTGGTTACAAATCAGGCTACTAACTGCTAACCTCAGGGTCAGCAGTTCTAAACTACCAGCTGTTCTGTGGGAGAAAGACGAGGCTTTCTGCTCCTGTAAAGATTTACAGCCTCAGAAATGCCTCATATGGATGTGAAAGCTGGACAGTGAATAAGGAGGATCGTAGAAGAATTGATGCCTTTGAGTTGTGGTGTTGGAGGAGAATACTGAAAGTGCCATGGACTGCCAAAAGAACCGATAGATCTGTTTTGGAAGAAGTGCAGCCAGAGTGCTCCTTGGAGGCCAGGATGGCTAGGCTTCATCTCTCCTACTTTGGACATATTGTCCGGAGGAAGCGGTCGTTGGAGAAGGATGTCATGCTGGGTAGGGTGGAGGGTCAGAGAAGAAGAGGAAGACCCCCAACGAGATGGATCAGCCAGGTGGCATCATTGATGGACTCAGGTGTGGCGGTGGTAGTGAGGTTGGCCCAGGATCGAACATTGTTTCGTTCTGCTGTGCATGGGGTCGCTATGAGTCGGTTCCGACTCGATGGCACCTGACAACAACAACAACATGAGTCGGAACCGACTCCACGGCATGTTACCACCAACACAGAGTAGGGGCTCATAGTGGGACCTGGAGTCCTTCCCCACTAAACAACTTAAGAGCCAAGGGAACAAATGGTCTAAGGCTCTGGGCTTTCACAATAGCATCTATTGGAAAGGCATAGTTTTAAAATCTCTCGTCACAAGAGCAGTTCAGCCATCACTTTGCTTGCTAGATCAAGACTTTGGACCCTGGCTCCAGAATTCAGTTCCTGGAAGCTTGTCTACCTTCTGCTCTTGGGCTGGGTAGCCTGGGCCAGAGCAGGTTGGTTAATAGATCTGAGTTCCGGTTCTTCCAAGACCATTTTCTGGATTCAGTCCAGGGGGCTGCACCCAATCAAGAGCCTTAATTTTTAGACCTGGTTCCTCACTACCTCTCTAAGTAAGCCTGGGGCAAGTCAAATGAGCACTTAAAACTGCAATAGAGGGTCTGGGGACTCCAGGCTGAGAAGAAGTGGAAACAAGGCCCCTTTTCAGGTGTGGACGCACCCCTCTTCCCCTCCCAAGTTTTCTTTGTTTGCCTCCTCCTAGCTGCACCCCTGCCCTTTACTTCCTCAGAGGAGAGCAGGTTTGAGAGGAAAGCAGCAGGCTGAAAGAGAGGGTGGAAGAATGTTAAGACTTCTGATCCAGGATGAGTGGAACAAAAATTAATTACATAGGGCTAAGTGAACTAAAAGGTTATTTCTATTTTCTGGATATAAGAAACCCTTTTTTTTCCTTTCTTCTGGTATGGAACTGTAGAATAAGCACTGGACTGCTAGCCGCGAGGTCGGTGGTTCAAACCCACCAATCACTCCTTGGAAACCCTTTACAAGGTTGCTATGAGTTGGAATGACTCAATGGCACTTTAACAACAACAACAGTACTATCTAACAGTGCATTTTCCACCTGCAGATGGGACAGGTTTGTTATGTTATTCCTGTGTTTCTATATATAATAAATTAACCAAAGGGGAAGATAAAATACATGAAACAAATAAAAAGTTATAAACATGGCTTTACCAGAAAAAGCTCAAGGTTTCGATGAAATGGGTCACAGAACCCAGACTTTAAACACATATTGTCAGGGGGAAAACTTCACTTGCCTGGGATCCTAAGCATCTAACTTCCTTAGCTATCTTCTTTCAGTACTGGATCCACCTAGAAACCAGTTTTCCAACAGCCCTGAGGAGACGCAAATTCAAAGGGCCAATCTCTTTCATTATTTTCCTTCCTGTATACACCTTCAGAGAGCTCTGGTAGTGTAGTGGTTACGAATCAGGCTGTGAACCACAAGGTCAGCAGTTCGAAAACTACCAGCTGTTCCACGGGAGAAATATGAGGCTTTCTGCTCCTGTAAAGATTTACAGCCTTGGAAGCCCTGTTCAGGGTCGCTATGGGTCGGAATCAACTTGATGGCACTTAAGAACAACAACAATATACCTTCTGGTCTCCTGGTGTGGCGCTGTAGAATCAGCACTGGACTGGGAACCATCGGCAGTTCAAACCTCGGAAACCCTGTACAGGATTCGCTATGAGTCGGAACTGATTCGACGGCTCTTTACACATACCTTCTAAAAATTCCAGAGAACACTTCAGAGGTAAGGGATGTTGGTAGAACACTTCAGGATGTTGGGGGAATTTTACAAATGTTCACTGTTAACAGTAAATTCTTTTTAGATCAGTAGTTTGTGACTTTGAGTACAGTCATGCATCATATAACATCTGTTTCGGTAATATGTGGCCACACATACATCCATGGACCCTTAAGGTTATAAGAGTGGTGGTGATGTACCACGGAGTCAGTTCAGACTCACAGCGACCCTGTATAAGGTTTCTGAGGCTGTAAATCTTTACAGGAGCCAAAAGTCTCATCTTTCTCCTGTGGAACAGCTAGTAGTTTCAAACTGCTGACCTTGAAGTTAGCAGCGTGACTTGTAACCACTACACTACGGGTGAGTTTAGAAATCTGGATCTGAGAAATGAATGTAGCAAAGGCAACAGCTAAGTGCACATCACACATTTTATCTCCTGTCTCTTGTATACAGAGCAAATGTGCTGCCAGGCACCACATGGTACCAAACCCAAAATCAAACCCTGCCATCAGGTTGATTCCCACTCATCACTATTGTTAAGTGACAGTCAAGTAGAGTCTCCTGTATAGTTGGTAAAGGGTTTCCTGTATAGGGTTTCTGAAGAGTGGCTGATGGGTTTGAACTGCTGACCTTGTGGTTAGTAGTCCAATACTTATTCTACAGCTCCATGCCTGGACTCCCACTGACTCACAGTAACCTTATAAACCAAAACTTCTGCCATCCAGTCATTTCCAACTCATAGCGACCCTGTAAACCCTACGTTATCTAATCTGTATGCTAAGCTAATCTATGAAGAATGTGGCATAAACATGGGAGGAAGCCTCATTAACAACCTGCGATATGAAGATGACACCACCTTGCTTGTTCAAAGAGAAGACTTAAAATTCTTACTGAGTAAGATCAAAGACTACAGCCTTCAATATAGATTGTAATCTCAGTGTAAAGAAAATAAAATTTCCTCACAACTGGACTAATAAATAATATCATGATGTTGTCGTTATTAAATGCCGTCGACTCAATTCCGACCCACAGCGACTCTGTATAGTGTTTCCAAAGAGCAGCTAGTGAGCTTGAACCACTGACTTTGCAGTCTGACACATTAGCTCACAGCACCATACCAGGATAAATGGTATTAAAAAAATTGTCAAAGACTTCATTTTGTTTGAATCCACAATCAATGTTCATGGAAGCAGCAGTCAAGAAATCAAATGACTGACTTATTGCATTAGGCAAATCTACTGCACAAGATCTCTTCAGACCGTTAAAGAACAAAGATATCAGTTTGAGGACTAAAGTGCACCTGACCCAAGCCATGGTATTTACACTCATCTCATATGCTTGTGAAAGTTGGACAATATGGATGACAGAATTGATGCATTTGAATTATGGTGCTGGAGAAGAATAGTGAATGTACCATGGACTACCAAAGCAAATCAATCTGTCTTGAAAGTACATCCAGAAAGAATACTCCTTAGAAGTGAGGATAGCGAGACTTCATCTCTCATTCTTAGGACATGTTCTCAGGAAGGATCAGTCCCTGGAGAAGAACATCATGCATGGTTAAGTGGAGGATCAGTGAGAAAGAGGAAGACCCTCAACTAGATGGATCACACAGTGGCAGTAACCGTGGGCTCAAACATAACAAATACGAGGATGGCGCAGGACAGGCAGTGTTTTGTTCTGCTGCGCAGAGGGTCACTAAGAGTCAGAACTGACTCAGTAGCACATAACACCACCAGATTATAAATCTTCATGGCGTTAGTACCTTCATCTTTCTCCCAAGGACCAGCTTGTAGGTTTGAAATGCCAGCCTTACAGTTAGCAGGCCAACGCCTAACCCACACCACCACCAGAGCTCCTTAGCAATACTGTTGTTGTTAAGTGCCATCTAGTCGGTTCCAACCCATAGCGACCTTATATGGGGTTTACAAGGAGTGGCTGGTGGGTTTGAATTGCTGACCTTGCAGTTGACTACTTATCCTATAGCACCACACCAGGACTCCTAGCAGCACTATGGTAGTAGTGTACCGTGGAGTCAGTTCCAACTCACAGCCACCCTGTATAGGGTTTCAGAGAGGAGTCGGAGGTTTGCAGTTAGGGTGATTAGCAGATCAGTGCATTTTGGGGGTGGTGGTGATGATGTACTGTGAAGTTGGTTCCGATTCGTAGTGACCCTGCATGGGGTTTCCGAGGCTGCAAATCTTTACAGAAGCAGAAAGTTTCATCTTTCTCCTGCAGAACAGCTGGTAGTTTTGAACTGCTGACCTTAAGGTTCGCAGCCCGATTCGTAACCACTACGCTACCAGAGTGCCTTTAGCAACACTATGGCTGGCTGTGTGCCGTGGAGTCAGTTCTGACTCATAGCGACCTTGTACAGGGTTTCCGAGGCTGTGAATCTTTATGGGAGCAGAACGCCTCATCTTTCTCCCGCGAAACACTATAGGACAGTATAAAACTACTCTTTTGGGTTTCCAAGACAGTAAATCTTTACAGGAGCAGATAGCCTCATCTTTCCCCCTCTGAGACACTGGTAGGTTTGAACCACTGACATTGTGATTAGCAGCTCAATTCTTAACCCACTGAGCCATCAGGGCTCCTTTATAACGGTACAGTACATATATAACCTATAATATATGTCCTGACAGCCAGTTAGACATCTTGGCAGTCATAATAAACATCTTTGTGCTGTACATTTTATCGAAAACTTTACTGTATGACAGTTTATCTTTGACTCAGAGGCAACAGCATTTAGTCTCATGCATCACATGTCTCTTGAGTGTTGCAGCATTATCTCTGCTCAATTTTCTTTAAAAAAAATATGATCATGAAGAGCATCATGGGCCCCAAATGTAGCAAAATCAGTGGTAATAGCAGCAGCAAGAAGCAAGGCAGCATTGATTTGGAAGTGAAACCGAAGATTACTAAACAACACAGAGGTGGAAAGTCAATGAGTGCTATTGTTTTCGACTTAGGCATGGCACACTGGATATTCATCCTGATCCTTCAGAAACAAAGAAAAAAAGTCTCCAAGCTATTAAAGGATCAGCTCCACTGAAAGCTACAAGGGTAATGAAAATGCAAGAGGGATCTGTATCAGACATGGAGAAATTGCTAATGACATGGATTGAGGACCCGACTGGACACAAAAGTGAATCCCTCTCAGCACTATGAATTTGGCAAGCTTGTTCGAGATGCATAAAGAAAGAGCAGGAACAGATTACAGTATGGCGTTTGCACACACCCAAATCATGCAACATCCAATTTAACAGAATATATTATGGACATTAAGCCACATGTACTATACACTAACAGGTCTCTGGTTTCATTTCCTCGTTAAAAACAGCTATGACCAGTTATGACCACAGGTATCTCAAATTCATCAATCTTAACTCTCAGGTCACCTTTACCCCAAGTTCCTTCTGTTCAGTTCATGGAATCTCCATTCTGCCCTGTGCTAAAACTAGCAATGTGGAGATTCTCCTGGATACCTCTTCCTCTCATATCCCACATATAATTCAGGAGCACTGGCCCTTCGGGCCTATGCCTCCCACACCCTGGATCCTGCTTCAGAGAAGGCACTCTAGCTCCCCTATGATCCACTTGTAACAGAGCCAGACTAACTGGAGTCAGGTTCCTCTTGAAGAGTCTCATCTCTGTCCATTCCTAAGTCCTGAGGACTCTCACAGCTTTGGCTATCTCTCCACTTTCCAGTCTCCAAGTTCCCCTAGCTGTTCCTCCACACCCCAAGCACACACTGGCTTCAGGCTATTTAACTTCCTGTTCCTTCTGCCAGGAATGGATCCTGCCATTCCTAGACATCTGCCTCACACATACCCAATTTCTTCAGATCGCCCCCTTCTGAGGGGCCTTCTTTAATTACCTTGAAGAAAATCTCCCTAACTTTGTCTAATTGAGGTTGTTGTATGGCATCATAATGACCTTATTTTTGTTGCTGTCGTTAAGTGCTGTTAAGTTAGAGTTGATTCCAACTCAAAGCAAGCCTGTATAGGGTTTCCGAGGAGCGCTTGGTGAGTTTGAACCACTGGCCTTGTGGTTGAGTGCTTATGCTACTGTGCCACGTCAGGACTCCTGAGGGACAAAACTGACCCATAGGGCTTCCTAGACTGTAATCTTCACAGATGCACATCACCGGTTCTTTCTTCTACGGATTCACTGGGTAGGCTCAAACCCACACCTTTTGGTGATTAGCAGCCTAGTGCTTAACGCTGATGCACACCTTTCCTGATTTGGAACCACACCATATTCCCTTGTTCTGTTTGAATGACTGCCTCCTGATCTATGTACAGGTTCCGCACAAACACAATCAAGTGTTCTGGAATTCCCATTCTTTACATTGTTATCCATCGTTTGTTATCATCCACAGCTGACTGTCTTTGCAATCAATGAAACACAGGTAAACATCTTTTTGGTATTCTCTGCTTTCAGCCAAAATTCATCTGATAGCAATGATGTCCCTAGTTCTACATCCTCTTCTGAGTTCAGCTTGAATTTCTGGCAGTTCCCTGCTGATGCACTGCTACAACCACTTTTGAATCATCTTTAGCCAATATTTAACTTGCACGATATTACTATTGCTCAACAATTTCTGCATTCTGTTGGATCATCTTTCTTTGGAATGGGTACAAATGTGGCCAGGTAACTGTCTTCTCAATTTCTTGGCACAAATGAGTGAGCACTTTCAGCTCTGCATCCATTTGCTGAAACATCTCAATTAGTATTGTCACTTCCTGGAACCTTGTTTTTTCCTAATGCCTTCAGCACAGCTTGGATGTCTTCCTGTAATACCAACAGTTCTTGATCATATGGCATCTCCTGAAATGGCTGAACATTGACAAATTCCTTTTGGTACAGTGATTGTATGTTATTTATTCTATCTACATTTGATACTTCCTGCAGCATTCAATATTTCACCCATGCTGTTGTTAAGTGCTGTTGAGTCAGTTCCAACTCTTAACGACCTTGTACAGGGTTTCCAAGGAAAGCTGGTGGGTTTGAACAGTCAACCTTGTGGTTCACAGTCCAGTGCTGATCCTACAGCGCCACACAGAATCCCGTAGTATCGCAACCTGAGACTTTAAATCTTTCCTTCAGTTCTTTCAGCTTGAGAAACGCTAAGCGTGTTTCTTTCCTAACTCCAGGTCTTTGCACATTTCATTGTAATACTTTGTCTTTTCAAGCTACCCTTTGAAAATTTCAGTTCAGCGCTTAGACTTCATCACTTCTTCCTTTTGCTCTAGCTTGTCCACGTTCAAGGGCAAGTTTCAGTCTCTTCTAACACCCATTTTGTTCTTTTCTATCATTTTAATGGCCTTTTGGTTTCTTCATGTATGGTGTCTTTAATGTCATCCCACAATTTGTTTGTTAGTGTTCAGTGTGTCAAACTTATTTTTGAGATAGCTTCTAAATTCAAGAATAGTCTCAAAGCCTTTACTGATGAAGACAGACTACAGATTTCAGTAGGGGTTATACCTCAACATGAAGAAAACAAAAACCTCACTACTGGAACAAGCAGCATCACAACACAGAGAAAAGACTGACGTTGTCAAGGACATTTTATTTAGACCCCTACTCAATGCCCACGGAAGCAGCCATTAGGAAATCAAACAATGTATTACATTGGGCAAATCTGCTGCAAAAGATTTCTTTATAAAGCAAAGATGCCACTTTGAAGACTAAGGTATACTTGACCAAAATCATAGTATTTTCAATCACCTCATATGCATACAAAACCTGGACAACGAGCAAGGAAGAGAGGAGAAATGATGCCTTTGAATTACGATGCTGGCATAGAGTATTGCACATACCACAGACTGTCAGAATCAACAAATTTGTTTTGAAAGTACAGCCAGACTGTCCCTTAGAGGCAAGGATGCTGAAACTTCATCTCATGTACTTTGGATATGTCATCATGAGGAACCAGTCTTTGGAGAAAGACATCATGCTTGTTAGATAATCAGTGGCAAAGGGGAGGACCCTCAACAACATGGAGTGACACAGTGGCTGTAACAAAGGGTTCAAACCTAACAGTTGTGAGAGATGCAGGACTGGATAGTTTCATTTGGTCATACATACGGTTGCTCTGAGTCAGAACCAGCCAGACAGCATCTAACAACTCTTACTATAGGCCTCATGCCTATGTCTCTTCCTCAGAGGTCACCCTACCATTCCGCACATGTGAATATGCAGATCTCTTCTGCTCTCTTGTCCATAGCATTCTCCTTTTAAGTGTTTACCAAAATATGCAATTGTATATATTTACATTTAAAAAAATTAACATCTGCCTTGCCTTCTAGAGCAGTGGTCAAAACACTACATATAGCCTAAGGGTCAAATTCCCACTGCCACCTACTGTCAATAAAGTTTTATTGGAACACAACCATGCTCATTCCTTAATGGACGTCTATACCTACTTCCTAGCAATGTGGAAGACCTCCAACGAGATGGATCGGCCAGGTGGCATCATTGATGGACTCGGGGGTGGCAGCGGTGGTGAGGTTGGCCCAGGATCGAACATTGTTTCGTTCTGCTGTGCATGGGGTCGCTATGAGTCAGTTCCGACTCGATGGCACCTGACAACAACAACAACAACAATACCTACTTCCTGAGTCCTGTGGGATACAGACAGAACCGCAAGATCAGTTAATCCACAAGGTTGGTGGTTCAAACTCACCAGTCACTCCCTAGTAGCCCTACACAGGTTTGCTGAGTCAGAACTGACTCAACAGCACTAGCAACATGCTTACTTTCACACTACAAGGAGAGTTCAGTTACATCCTGGTGACAGAATGTACAGATCACAAGTTTAAAATATTTCCTATCTGGCTGGTCCTTTAAGAACAAGTTTGCTGCCATTAGCACTGTGCTTTAAGAGAGGGGGAAGACGTACGGAAGTAGAGAAAAGATATCCAGTGATTAGGAATGCACAACAAAAGGCCACTCTAAGCAGTCAAAAGTTGTATTTTGTATTAAGCCTGATTGTTTCATTCCTTTCCTACTGTATTTTTCAGTTTCTTAAAAGTGAAAAAACATAAAACAAAAAACCAAAGGACCTGGGTGCCTCCTGTTACTAAGTCCTATTTTTCTTGCTCAGATGATTGGGGTCTCAGGGTCAAGCACCTACCCAGCACTCCATCCAGTCCTTTGCAGATGCCATTCCCAGCAGTCTGTCTCCACAGTGGCCAAGATGCATCCTTCCTCACAATGCATCCTTGGGGCCACCGGGCAGAGAGGATTCGAGGCTCTGACAGAGGCCTCAGAGAGGAGTCGCGCTGGCTGGGTCATTTCTCAGGGGGAATATAGGCTCTGATGACTGGCTGGGCCTAGTCACATGTCCACTTGGAGCACAATTCCTCAAGCACACTCCAGTGGTATCATGGGTTCACAAGAAGCTAGTGCCCAAAGTGTGGATGGGAAAACAGTCACAGCCAGGCTGAGGGTTCTCTGCCATGGAGAAAGAGGAACTGGTTTACAAAAACTCACCAGGACAACCATTCTTCACTGTATGGTGGGGTCTTTAGTAACACATGAAAATATAGTTCATGAAAGGGCGGGGAACCACAAGCCTCTTTGCTTTACTGCTTTTCCTCCTTGCCATGCAAGATACGTTCACTGTTCTTCTCTCAGTAGCTGTATCAACAATTAAGAACTGCAGATAATGAACTTGGTTTCATGAAAGAAATAGGAGCCAATACAAGCAACGATCACTAGTTTGATAAATGTCCTGTTTATTCTACAATAACAAGGTTCAGAAATGTGTGGACACATTGTGAGATGGGACAGAAATCGCCGCAGAATTGCTACTTCACAACTACAGCCTACAAAGACAGCAATGCTGTGCTTCCGGCACTGGGAACAGCCATCTTTCTCTCAAGCAAACACGGTGAGGCCAGACTGCGCACGGCCTATTCCTCTAACTCAGCATCACACAATTCTGCTCTAATTCTTTAGGACCAGTGGAGCCTTCACCTGATCAGCCACCTCCTTGCCATTCAGGGCCTCGACAATAGCAAGCGCAAACTCGAAGCTGGTTCCGGGACCACGGCTTGTAAGGATAAGGCCATCTTTTTCCACACGATTCTCTGAGTAGCTGTAATGATCTTCAAAGTAAAAATCAAAAAATAAAGGTTATATATCCTAACAACAGTGTCACTTAGCAATTCTATTCACAGTTACAGCCTATTATTGGTTTCACACTGAGAAATGAAAAGCAAACAAAGGAGCCAGCCATTTCATGAACATTCATTAGGCACTCCAAGCCCTTCAGAGCCCTGTAGGAAGCTGTTTCGGAAAGGATGAGAGACGCTAACAAGAACGAAAGGAAACAAATTAATCCACACAAGTTAGAGGCAGAGAGGGTAGTCAGCCAGTGCTGAGGGAGGGGCAGGGTGTCAGTCACTTGTTCCTGTGTCCCTTCTGTAATAGCTGAGGAGCCAGAGGTGGGACCTCCTGCGTTAAAGAACTGCAAGCATGCACACAGGCCTGTCTCCTGCCTTAGATATACAACACTGTACAGCACAATGCTGCCGGGGTCGCGACAAGCGGCGCTAGAAACCACATTTGCTTTCCCAAAGATGGCTTTCCTGCATTCTCTGATTGGCTATTTTTGGCAAATGATGGGTGCTGTGGAGTTGATTCTGACCCATAGTAGACTCAAGTGATGGTGGTGAATGGCCCCAGGCATCTGTCTAGACTGGAGTCTTTAGGGGGGGCAGACCGCCAGGCTTTCTACTACAGAGCTGCTAGGTGGGTAAGAACCGCCAAGCTTTTGTTTTGCTGCTGAATGCTTAACTGTTACACCACCAGGGCAAATATATAAACAAGAAATGTATTTCCGTATCTATGTTCCCACTGAGTGACCCCCTCATGGACTCCGTACTTCAGGCAGTCACCAAGCACTTGCGTAAACATCCCACAAACTCCTGGGCCCTGGCTCCCCTCTCCAGCCATTGACACACAAGCTCTTTCCCGGCCAGACCTCCTGGCACTGGCTGCTGATTTGGCCAGAAAGCTCTTCCAAGCTTCTGACCTCTCCTTCCATTTCAGCACCATGGCCAGCCCTCACCGCAGGGACAGCTGACCTCCCTTCTTCTCTAAGTGATTCCCGATTAAGTATTGTCCCTCTAATTCTCTGTCACAGCCCCTTCACTTCCTTATTCCTGTGTGTATGATCAATAAACAATCTGCTGGCTTCCTCAGTTACTGTCTAACCTTGTAAAGGGGCGAGGCCTTCCCCTGCCCGCCCAACAGGCCCAGCATATTGACTGCACCAACAAGATGCTCCGGAAGTTCTCGGTGAATGAACAAGAGCCAGTCCCTCCTCTCCATTCCACTGCACTGGTGAAGGATCTCTATCTACCTCTTACAAGCCTCCTTTCTGGGTTTCCACCCCTTATCATACAGGTCACACTCTGTATGATAAGGACCGGACTGAGAACCACAGGGTTAGCAGTTCGAGCCCACCAGCTGCTCCAAGGCAGAAAGATGAGGCTCCCACAAAGAGGTACAGCCTCAGAAAACCCGATACAGGGTCACTATGGAGTCAGACCCAACTCGAGGGCACTTAACAAGAATAAGGTCACATTCGGTACTGCCAACGTGGTACCCTTCCTGTAGCACACATCAGAGTAGATTCAGTCCTCTCGCCCGTGAAAGCATCTAAAGCATCTCTAGCATCTAAAGGTGAGACTGCAGTCTACTCCATGGTACTTGAGGCCCTCTGGGGTCTGGCCTGTAGGGAGGAAGGGCTGGAAGGAACTGCAAGGAATCGATATGAGCAGGCAAGGGGGCCTGGTTTAGGGTGGTGGCAGCAATAGAGAGGAAATGAAGCTGTTAGGTCTATATTAGAGATGAAATGTCCAGAACCCAAGAAGGGTACAGCAGGGAAGGCTTCAAGGTGACTCCCAGGTGTCTATGGGAGATGGTGGCTCCACTCACTGATGTGGGGACATCAAAAGACAAAAAGACTCAGAGCAAAGATGGTGTCACCAAAGGCAGCGCCCACTACGCAGATGTGCACCCACCTCAGATCATCAGCTCTGCCCCTACACTCAGTGCAGCCTGAGGTTGCCTGAGTCACACTCAGCAAAATGAGAACGCCCACGGGCAGGAAGCTTTTATCTTGTTCCCTTTTCAATTCCCAGAGCCCAGCGGCACTAGGAAGAGCTCAGTGAACACTTAATTATGACAGATGCCACAGAAATGGTCACCCGAGAGCCCCCCAAAAGCAGAAATACAAAGCTGCGGCTCGACTACTGAACTGCAGAAACAGTTTCTCTATATGCCATGGCCATCCCCAAAATAAATGAAGGCCATTCAACAACTCTTATGGACGCTACTGTAGAGAAAAGGAGGAGCCCTGGTTTGCAGGGAAGAGGTTTTCATAATCTAACCTCATTTACTGATGGTTAAACCAGGCCAAGATAATTTTACATGCAAAACCAGCAAACCTGCTGGGCTGGTCCTCCAGATGAAGAGCCGGGACTGGGGCAACGTGAGCCACGTTTTAATGGTTCACTTACAAGTTCCCTGGTAGCTACAATGCTATCCATTATGGATAGAGCTTAAACTGGAGAAGATGTTTAATAAGAGTTTCATGTTTTTTTCCAGAAATTTCAGCCAAGAAAAGTAAAGGTTTACAACTATCATCTACCTCCATCTTAGTGGAACTGACTAAGGAAAACAATTAACCTACACCTAGTAAATCAACACTATGAGTGTTCAGGTGCAAAATCAGCTGATTTGTATTTGTGAACTTTGGATAAACTTATTTTAAACCTTGTATTCAAGCCTGCATAAGCCATTCATTTCTTTTTAACTTCAGGCAAAATCCCCAGTCAGGAAATCTCAAAGAAAAAGCAACTGGGAAAGGCAAGGCTAAAGACAAAAAGGGTCAACAAACATCAAGCCAGCCTACTGTCTGCTTTTGCAAATCAAGTTTTATCCGCACACAGGCATGCATAGATGTTTACAGATTATTTGTGGCTACTTTTGAGCTACAGCTATTGAATAGTTGTGATCTACTCTAAGTCCTGCAAAGACTAACATATTTACTATCTGGTCATTTAAGAAAAAGTTTGTTGATTCCTGAGCACAGCTAACTTGGGGTTCGAATCCCAGGTCTGCCAACTGTTCAACTCTGGGGCTGTTCAACTCTGGGGCTCCCTTCTCTGTAAAATAGGAATGGTACCTACCGAGTGGGGTGGGGTTACTACACTAGACAGCGGCTCAGTGAGGGCAGTGTTTCTGTTGCTATGACTAGGCAGTGAAGGACACACTAAACCAAGCCAACACATCTGTATTTTAAAAACTGAGGCTCTGCTCTGTCCTGTACACGGGACTGCGTACCTGAGTGCAAAACGTCATACTCATCTATTTAAGTTCTTGATGATCACAAGCAGAAGAACCTCCCTAGGAACGACTATAGCTCTACTTCTCACAAGATGCTGAAGAGGTGGAGATTTCAAGCATTCTTTCCTAGGCCAGGACTTACTTACTGGTTCAGTGGAATGCCTGGTAACTGAAATGTACGTGGGAGCCTCGCTATGATGTGCAGAGGAGGGAGGGGCAGAGAGGCAAAAGGAACCCAAGATGGAAGGCTGGGCTGGTTTGGGTTCTGGCCTTACTCTGGGCAAGCTGCTCCACCTCTGAGCCTTGGTCTCTTCATCTGTGACGTCGAGATAATACCTGGCTTGCTAGGCACTGGAGACTGAAATTCCAAGATAACATGTATGAATGTACTCTTGAAAGCTCTGGCTCATGAGAGTTAACAATCTAATCTGCTTCTCTTTCAATGCTTTTGAGGCATTAAAAGAAAACAGAGACAGCAGATACACCCTTCAGATAAAGCAGGAACGTGCTCTACCCGAGTCTTCCATCTAAATCTCTCGTAGCTACTACAGGAAGTTAGTTTCTATTCTTCCCATTCCTTCTGGTGGGGGTGGTGTGCCGTGGAGTTGATTCTGACTCATAGGGACCCTGCACAGGGTTTCAAAGGCTATAAATCTTCACAGGAGCAGAAAGCATCATTTTTCCCCTGTGGAGTTGCTGGTAGTTTTGAACTGCTGACCATGAGGTTAGCAGTCCAACTCGTAACCACTATGCTACCGGAGCTCACATTCCTTTTGGACTCTCCAAAAGTAAATTCCCTCATTTTTTTTTTTTTTTTTTTACTTAATTCTCAGGTAGTAGTATTCATAGGTTAGTATCTTTCTAACAGCTCAAACTTACAATTTTCAAGGAACTACATCACTTTAGATAAAGTTTATGACCGGGCAACATAATGAACCAGGGACACTTTAGAAAGGGTGCTTCAGATAGGGTCACAAAGACATGTAAGGATGTTCATCAGAGCACGGCTCGTAAGAGCCAAAGCACCCCAACCACCTACGTGTCCAACCCCGAGGGAGTAATTAGTGTATTACGACACACTCAAACGCATGAAGCAGTTTAGGATGAAGCAACTCCACATGTGCTGTGAACAGATATCATGAGACATGGCTAAGTGAACAGACATCATGAGACATGGCTAAGTGAACAGACATCATGAGACATGGCTATGTGAACAGACATCATGAGACATGGCTACGTGAACAGATATCATGAGACATGGCTACGTGAACAAGGCTCTCACTTGAGTACAGAAAACCAAAACACATCATGAGTACGGCAGGAGAAATTCCTGAAGGACAAGCAGAGCTTTTAACACAAGTCACCTCTGAGAAGCAGAAAGGAGAGAGGTGGGGTGGGGAGAAAATAGGGAGGTTCTGTTTTTACCTTTCCCTGCTTCTGGAGGACAGTTTGAATTTCTTTTTTACCGTACACAGAAACAGTGCTTATAAAATTAAATTAATAAAAATTAAGTGTCTGCTAACAACTATAAAAGACATATGTCACAAAGGAAACACGCCTGCCACCTGGGCACTCTGTGAATGGAGAAAGTAGTGCTTGTTTTACTTTGGACTGTGGGTAAAAGGGCGCTTTCTGAAACTGTGGTCGAGGTTTAAAATTTACCCTCAGGCTGCTGCCAAAGGGGGCACTGAAAATACTTGCTAAAATGGTGTTTCACCCTCACGCTCCATCTGTGACCGTGAGGAATCCCGCCGGCCACTGGAAGTCACTGTGTGCTCCTGAACCAGAGCAGGAAGCTTTTCTCTAGCCCTGTTACCTCCACCTCTCCTGTGAAACCCTAGCCCGCCTCAACCGCAGAGAACCTTCCCGATTAGGTTGTACACCAAACCTGCTGCCATCCTGCTGACTCTGACAGAGAAGACTAAAGCTGCCCCATTGGGCTTCCAAGGCTGGCAGCTTTACAAAAGGAGTGTGGTGGCTCTGCACAGTAAGCACTGGACTGTAGACCACAAGGTCAGCAGTCTGAGCCTACTGCATGCTCCGCAGTACCTGAGGCTTTCAGCTCCTGAGAAGATTTACCACCTAAGAAACCCAATTATCGAGTCACTATGAGTCAGTCCCGACTCGACAGCACGTAACAACCAATCTTTACAGAGGAGTCACGGTATGGTGCTGTAGGATAAGCACTGGACTGCTAACCACAAGGTCAGAGGCTCAAACCCACTAGTCACTCCTTGCAAACCCTGTACAGAATTGCTGAGTTGGAACCGACTCAACAGCGCTTAACAGCACCAATCCTTACGGAAGCAAACTGCCACGTCTCTCTCTCGAGAAGTGACTAGTAGGTTTGAACCGCTGACCTTTCTGTTAGTAGCTAAGCTCTTTAACTACAGCACTACCAGACAACCCTTGTATTACGTTGTACTTGTTGGGACACAGTGCAAATTCAAGCTTTTTAAGGTCTTTTTGTATTCAGGTATAAGCATATACTTACTTCCATTCATCATTTTGTCTTTAGCCAGTGGGTGTGTTGTAACTGTGCTTCCAAAACCTATTTCGTGAGCCAACAGAGCCGTAGGACCTAAAAGTAAGATGAACAGACAGACATGACTGTTAAGTCTCCAGGCTCTCTGTGGTGTCTTCCCTGGTTTGCAGAGCAGCAGCAGAGGGGTACAAGAAGTAACCTCCAGCAACTGTCTGAACCTCCAGCCCTGTCAGTTGCCTGAGCCCGAGTTACCAGCTGTGCCTCTAGTCCAGTCATAGGGCTCAGGCCCCAAGTCCACTTGAATGGCACCCCAGTTGGGCAGGGCCTTGGGGATTGGAGCACCATAGGACTAGGCTCACAGCAGTTTCAAGAGTGTGGGCACCTGGGCAGCCTCCGCATCCTCCTCCTCCTCGCATAAGCTGATATTACACAATGACCTGGTCTGTAGACTCTGACCATGTCAAAAGGTGAAGAGTGGGTACATTTTGAAAGAAATATACTCCAAATAAGGGCTAAAACCATACCGGTTTTTATACTTTGTTACCCTACTATCTTAAAACGTTCTTTAAAGTAGATATTTTACCCTTTTTCCCTTAAGTTTCCCAAAAATCTTTTCTAAGGCCTCATCTCACACTCAGAAAACTAGCCTTCAGAAGAGCATCCTGGATTTTAAATACGTAGAATACTGGGCTATGATATTGTCATCATCTGGACATTTTTAGCTTCAGTATATTTCAACACCTGGTCTTACGGACCTTTCATTTTTCAACCTGATTCTTAGGAAAAAGTCATTGTATAATACATCTTCAGACTACCAGTCATTGCTACTACAAACACCACCTCACAGGAAGTTCAAACAAATACCTAATGATACAAGCTTCCTTCCCACCCAAGATCAAATGTCAGCTTCAGACCAAGTCCTGGTTTATAGGTCTTAAATCCAAACCCTCAAGTATACCTCTCTCTACCTGGGGAAGTGTGAAGAGGGAGCAAAATTACATGTAATAAAACATTTGTCACTTCAACATTTGAAACGTGTCGAATACTGGGTATGCACATGATTCCAAGCCAATAATGACGACCATCATGTTGGACAACCATCACCAATACTCATAGCCCAGTGGCACCTACACCCCCAAGCATTGGCTCCCCTCTCCCTTTCCCACCCCTAGTAAACTAAACCAAAACCAGGAGAACGGTCCCCAAAGGCTCCAGTGCTACAAATCCTATGGAAGCAGACTGCCGTACCTTTCTCATATGGAGCAGCTGCTGACCTCTTCAGATTATCAGGTCAGAATGTCCTTGGTAACAAGTAATATGCTTTGGTTTCTGTACATTTGCCTAGTGTAGGTACCTCATGTGAGGTGTTGTCAAGTGCCGTCGAGTCGGTTCTGACTCACAGAGACCCGGTATTGGGTTTCCGAGACTGTAAATATTAACAGGAGCAGAAAGCCTCTTTCTTTTGTGGTTAGCGGTACTGTGGCCTTTATCAAAACATCTTTCCTTCTTAAGGCTAATTAATGTTCCACCTATGCACCATATTTTGTTCATTCATTCATCCTCTGAGGGATTCTAAGGTTGTTTCTACCTTTTAGCTATTGCAAATAATGCAGCAATGAACACTGTTGTACAAGGATCTGTTTGCATTCCTGCTTTCAATCTTTTTGGGGTATATTCCTAGGAGAGGAATTGCTGGGTAGTACGGTACGAAGCTCTGGTAGCGTAGTGGTTACGAATCGGGCTGCTAACCTCAAGGTTGGCAGTTTGAAACTAACAAGCTGTTCCACGGGAGAAAGATGAGGCTTTCTGCTCCTGTAAAGATTTATAGCCTCAGAAACCCTGTGCAGGGTCACTATGGGTCGGAACTGACTCCACGGTACTTAACAACAACAATGGTAAAGCGATGTTTTCACTTTTTGCCAAATAGTTTCGCACGATGGTTGTGCCGTTTTACAATCCCACCAGCAATGGATGAGAGTTCTAATTTCCCCATATTCTTGCCAACACCTGTGTGTTGTTGCTGTTTTTCTTTATCACAGCCCTCCTAGTGAGTGTATGGAGTGGTATTTCACTGTGGTTTTGTTCTTTCCCTAATGACTAACAACATCTGCAAACAGAGATAAAGGAGAAGCTCGGCAGTAGCATCAGTCAGAAAAAGGCCAGGGGGGCCAACTGGGGAAAGGACCACCAACTGCCCATAGGCAGATTCAAGTAAAGCTGAAGACAATTAAAACAAGCACACGAGAGTCCAAGTACAACCTTGAATATATCCCACATATATTTAAAGATCATCTGAGAACAGATTTGACACATGGGACACTAATGACTGAAGACCACATGAGTTGTGGGATGACACCAAAGATATTGTACATGAAGAAACCAAAAAGTCAATAAAAAAGCAAGATCAAAATGGTTGTCACAAGACTCTGAAACTTGCCCTTGAACAGAGTAACGAATGAAAAAAAATGATGACGTAAAAGAGCTAAACAGAAGATTTCATAAGATAGTTCAATAAGACAAAGTATTATAATGTTAACACACAAACACATCAGGAGCTAGAAAACCAAGAGAGCATGTTATATTTCTCAAACCGAAAAAAACTCAAGAAAAAAACTCAAACCTCCAGTTGAAATATTGAAGGATTCTACAATGAGTCCTGGAATCCTGATGTGGTGCTGTAGGGTAAGCACCCGATGGCTAACCACAGGTCAGTGGTTCAAACCCACCAGTCACTCCTCGAAAACGTTACACAAAGTTGCTATCGAGTTGGAACAGCACTGAACAACATACGGAGTCCTAGTGTGAAGTTGTAGGATCAGCACTGGACTGCTAATACAAGGCAAGCAGTTCAAACCCACCAGCCTACACAGGATCGCTGAGTCAAAACTGACTCAACGGCACCTAACAACAACAACAACATGGGCAAATACTGAACACGGAAATCATAAAAAAAGTAAATAAATGATAAGATGGAAGGAATTCAGAGTCACTGCACCAGAGAGAATTGGTCGATGTTCAGCCATTTCAGGAGGGAGCACATGATCAAGAACTGATGGTATTGAAAGCAGCAGACCAGATGCACTGAGGCACGGGCAAAAAAGAAGCCTCCAGGAATTGACAGAAGACTAACTGAGACACGTCAACAAACTGATGCAATGCTGGAAGTTCTCATTCATCTATGCAAGATATTTAGAAGACAGCAGCCTGGCCATCTGACTGGAAGGGATCAGTATTTGTGCCCATTCCAAAGAAAGGTGATCCAACAGAATGTGGAAATTCTCAAACAATACCATTAATATCAAACACAAATAAATTTTTTCTGGAGATAATTAAAATACTGTTGCAGCTAACTGGGGAACTGCCAGAAATTCAAGCAGGATTCAGAAGAGGACATGGAACAAGGGACATCACTACTGATATTAAATGAAACGTGGCTGAAAGCAGAGAATACCAGAAAGATGTTTACCTGTGCTTTACTGGTTATGCAAGAGCACTCAGCTGTGTGGAACATAACATTGCAAAGACTGGGGAATTCCAGAATACAGTGTGCTCATGTGGAATCTGTACACACACCAAAAGGCAGTCGTTAAAGAGTGTGTGGTTTAGAATCAAGAAAGGGGTCCATCAGGGTTGTATCCTTTCATTATACTTATTCAATCATACGGTATGCTGAGCAAATAATCTGTGGAGCTGGACTATATGAAAAAATGGCATCAGGATTGGAGGAAGACTCACTGATGACCTGAAATACAAAACTTTCCTTGCTGAAAGCAAAGAGGACTAAAAGCACATAGTGTTAAGATATCCAAGACAGCAGCCTTCAGTAGTGGTTGCACCTCAACATAAAGAAAACAAAAATCCTCACAACTTTAACAATAAGCAACATTATGATAAACACAGGAAAGATTGAAACTGTTGAGGATTTCATTTCACTAGGATTTACAATCAAAGCCCACAAGGGCAGCAGTCAAGAAACCGAAGGGTGTACTGGGCAGATTTGCTGCAGAAGGCCTCTTTGAAATGTTCAGAAACAATGCTGGTCCTTTAAGGACTGAGGTGTGCTTCACCCAAGCCATGGGGTATTTCCAATCAGCTCATATGCTTGCAAAAGCTGAACAATGAGTAAGGAAGACTGAAGAATTGGATTATGACATTGATTGTTGGCAAAAATGTTGTATAAACCAAGGACTATTAGGAAAAAGAACCACACTCTCTTGGAAGAAGTATAGTCAGATGTTCCCTAGAAACTAGGCTGGTGAGACTTTGTTCAAGAGCAAAGATGTCAGTTTGAGGACTACCTAACTCAACCAATAAATTCTTCACAGTGATACGCATGTGAAAGTTGAACACAGAATAAGGAAGTGATACACAGAAGAATTGATGTACTTGAGTTATGATGCTGGAGAACAAGATTAAAAGTACTACGGACTGCCAGAAGAACAAACCAATCTGTGTTAGAAGAGGTACAGCCAGATGCTCCTTAGAAGCCAGGATGACGAGACATCATCTCTTACACTTCAGACGTATTATCATGAGGGACCAGTCCCTGGAGAAGGGCATCATGCTCGGTACAGTGGTTGTTGTTGTTAAGTGTCACCGAGTAGGTTCCAACTCATAGTGATGCTTATAGGGTTTCCAAGGAGTGGCTGTGGGTTTGACCGCCGACCTTGTGATTCAAACCACCCTTGCAGTCTAGTGCTTTATCCCACAGCGCCATACCAGGACTCCATTGGTAAAGTGGAGGGTCAGCCAAAAAAGAAGATGACCCCCAATGAGATGGATTGGCACAGTGGCAGCAGCAATGGGCTGAAACGAAACCACCGTGAGAATGGCACGGGACAGAGCAGTGTGTTGTTGTTTGTGCACAGGGCCACTACGAGGAGGAGCCAACTCAACGGTACCTAGCACCGACGACAACACCCAAAATAGAGTTCCCAAGCATTTTCCCCTAACCCATAGGTCTCGTCACTTTGATGTACGCAGATTTTCGTTTTGATGAAACACAATTTCTCTGTCTTGCCTTTTATTGCTGGTGCTTTTGGTGTCATAGGCAAGAAGTCATTATAAATAACTAGATCCCAAAGCAATACCCTTACATAGTGTCCTAAGAGGTTACTGGTATGGGCTTTACAAATCAGGTCCCTTCCACTCTATTTTTATACCATACACAAGACAGTTTACTACAGATAAGATAGCTGTGAATAGTAGCAATTTAAAAAAAAGACTATAAAATCAGATACAGTCCATTTTTATTTGAATGGATTCATGATTTACACCTTCCTTTAATTCTTATTTTGTTAAGATTAAAAAAAAAAGAGAGACAAATACCTATAAAAAGTAATTTTAAAGTGAAATTTAGTAGATGACAGGGCAATGGGAAGAGCCAATAAAATTCAGAACTTTCAGGCTGCTACCTCCAGGTCACGACCGAGCTCTGCGGCACAGTCCTTACATGCTGGCTGCTAACCACAAGGTCTGTGGCCAAGCACACCAGGCGATTCATGGGATGTGGCAGTTGGTGTCCATCAAGATTATAGCTGTGGACACCCTACAGTATGGCTGTGAGTCTGAATCCACTCGTTGACTGCACTAGATTACCTCCAGGTAATGGAACTGCGGCCTGCAATAACGTTAAGATATTTATCCTATTGTGGACTTAGGATTTTGCTGATGTGTTACTCACCACGGTAAGCTCATAATTAGTGCTATATTTATAGGGATTAGGAATTGGATTTGAAAAATTATTAGAGAAGAGATATTTAAATGCTTTGACTATTTGAGGTCCCAGACATCTGTCAGTTTGTCATACTGTGGTAGCTTACATGTAGCTGTGACGGTGGAAGCTATGCCACTGAAGTTTTAACTACTACCAGGGCTACCCATGGTGGGCAAGTTTCAGTAGATCTTCCAGACTAAGAACGAACTAGGAAGAAGGAATAGGCGGTCCACTTCTGAGGGATGAGCCCCCGAGAATGATGTGAATAGCAGTGAAACGTGGTCTGATATAATGCCAGAAGATAAGTCCGGCGGGCTGGAAGGCACCCAAAATACAACTGAGAAAGAACTGCCACCTCAAAGAAGAGATGACCTTAATGACATGGATGAAGCAAAGCACTTGGGACATTTATATGCTGACAGGATAGGACTCAAATGAGAAGAGTGAGCTGCAAACCTCCATTAACAATCAGAACAATATGAAGAATGAATCTAAGAAAACGGGAAGTCATCAAAAACTGAAATAGAAAGCATAGAAATCAATATCCCAGTTATCAGTGAGCTGAAATGAACAAGTCTTGGCCATGATGAGTCTGACAATCATGTGATTTAACATTTACTATGACAAACTGAAGAGGCATGGTATCACATTCATTGTCAAAAAGAACATTCGAATATCTATCTTGAAATACAACGCTATCTGTGGTAATACCTATATGATTGCAAGGAAGACCAGTTAATACAACGATTATTCAGATTTATGCTCCAACCACCAAGGTCAGTGATGAAGAAATTGAAAAATTCCACCAGCTGCTTTAGGCTTAAATTGATGAAGCATGCAATCAAGATTCACTGACAATTAACGGTGATTAGAATGAGAGTTGGAAACAAACAGAAAGGACTGGTAGTTAAAAAAAATAAGTTGTTGGTAATAAAAATGACACTGGAGATCACATGACAGAATTTTGCAAGAACAACTTATTCACTGCCAATATCTTTTTTCAACTACATGTACGGCAACTATACATGTGAACCTTGCCAGACAGAATCCACAGGAATCAAACTGGCTACACCTCTGGGAAGAGACAAGGTAGAAGCTCTCAATACCATCAGCTAAACCAGTCCAGGAGCTGACTGTGGAACAAGACCATCAACTGCTCAGACACAAACACAGGCTAAAGAAAATGAAACCAAGTCCGTAAGAGCCAAACTATGACCTTTAGTAGCTAACACCTGAATTTCGAGAGCATCTCAAAAACAAGTTAGCTGCACTAGACACTAATGACCAAAGACCAGAGGAGCTGTGGGATGACACCAACAACATCAGACATGAAGAAAGCAAAAGGTCATTAAAAAGTCACGGAAAAAAAGAGAAGCCCAAAATGAAGAGACCTGAAACTTACTCTTGAACATAGACAGATAAGCTAAAGCAACTAGAAGAAATGAGGAAGTAAAAGAGCTGAGCAGAAACCTGCAAGGACAGTGTGAGAAAAAGGAGTCAAGTACTATAATAAAATGTACAGACCGGGATTTACAAAACCAAAGGGGAAAACATGCTCAGCATTCTTAAGCTGAAAGAACTGAAGAAAAAATTCAAGCCTCGACTTCTATGGGCAAATACTGAATGATGCAGAAAACATCAAAAGAAGATGGAAGGAATATACAGAGTCTCTGTACCAAAAAGTAACAGTGGCTATTCAACCATTTTAGGAGGTGGTATATGATTGAGAATTAATGGTACTAAACGAAGTCCAAGCTGCACTGAAGACATTAGCGAAAAACAAGGCTCTAGGAATTGACGTAAAACCAAACGGCCACCACTCGTCTGTCTGTCGTGCTGTGGTGGTCTGAGTTGCTGTGATTCTGAGGGCTATGCCACCGGTGTTTTGAATAACCAGCAGG
>NW_006408741.1:3000471-3011701 GCF_000296735.1 Chrysochloris asiatica
TTGGCCAGGTGGCATCATTGATGGACTCAAGTGTGGCAGCGGTAGTGAGGTTGGCCCAGGATCGAACATTGTTTCGTTCTGCTGTGCATGGGGTTGCTAAGAGTCGGTTCCGACTTGATGGCACCTGACAACAACAACAGGAATTGACAGAACACAAACTGAAATCAGTGTCAACACAGTGACGTAATGCTGGAAGCACTCACTAGTGTATACCAAGAAATCTGGAAGACAGCTACTTGGCCAAGTGACTGGAAGAGAATTTGTGCCCATTCCAAAGAAAGATGATCCAACAGAATGTGGAAATTATCGAACAGTGTCATTACTATCACACTCAAAATTCTGCTGAAGACAATTCAAAAAATTGTTGGAAAAGCACACTGACAGAAAGCTGTCAGAAATTCAAGTTGGATTTAGAAGAGGATATGAAATGAGGAACAGCACTGCTGACATCAGACGGATCTTGGCTAAAAATGGAGAGAACACCAGAAAGATGTTTGCTGTTGTTGATTTCTGTTTTATTGACTATGCAAAGGCACTCAGGGTTAATGGCGGATTAGGGAGAAGTGCCGTGTAGCCCTGTACCAGCAATAACACACAACAGTGGACAAAGCAGGCTCAAAGGGCTGTCCCAGAACTCTGAACTACATACTGGCTAGGCAAAGGCATTCAACTGCACTACTGTTGTTATTGTCAGTTTCAACTCACAGAGACCCAGTCATAAAAGAACACTGCCCGGTCCTGCGCCATCCTCACAACTATTGTTATACATGAGTCCACTGTTGCTGCCACTATGCCAATCCATCTTGTTGAGGGTCTCCCCTCTTTTTCGCTGACCCTCCACTTTATCAAGTATGATGTCCTTCTCCAGGGACTGGTTCCTCCTGATAATATGTCAGAAATATGAGACGGAGTCTAGTCATCTTGGCTTCTAAGGAGCATTTTTGGTTTTATGTCTTTCAACAGATTTGTTTGTTCTTCTGGCCATCCATGGTACTTTCAATATTCTCCTCCAACACCGTAACTCAAATGCATCAATTCTTCTACGGTCTTCCTTATTCACTGTCCAACTTTTGCATGCATATGAGGTTATTGAAAATACCGTGGCTCGGGTCAGGTTCTTATTAGTCCTCAACCTGACATCTTTGCTCTTGAACACTTTATAGAGGTCTTGTGCCAACAGATTTGCCTAATGCAACATGTTGTTTGCTGCTTCCATGAGTGTTGATTACGGACCCAAGCAAAATGAAATCTCTGACAACTTCAATCTTTTCTCCATTTATTATGACAGTATTTATTGATCCAGTTGTGAGGAGTCTTGTCTTGTTTACATGGAGGTGCAATCCATACTGAAGGCTGTAATCTTTGATCTTCATCAGTATTTTAAGTCCTCTTCACTTAGAGCAAGCAAGGCTGCATCACCTGCGTATATAATCATTAAACTATATAGATCTTTATTATAATAAACTACAGACAACATTGCAAAGAGCAGGAACTCCGAGGAACCGGTACACAGATCAAGATGAAGCTGAATCTGGCTAAAGCAACCCTATCTTGCAAGGGGAGAGCACATTAGAGCGTATAGTCTATACTTTCCTTTAGGTTAATCAGTAGTTAACCCCCACCCTGAGGGATACTGTAGGAATAGAGAAGTTCCTGAAATTCCTCCACCCCATGCACCCAACCCCTATAAATCTTCTTTCCTCTTGATCCTCAAAAAAGGCAGTCTTTGGAGGACAGGCAGCCCCTTTGCCTGTTATATGTCCAACAGACATTCAACCTGGCTTGCTTTATCACATCTTGGTTTACTCCATCTCTGAGGAATTGGTTTTCTTCATGAAAGGCAGCAAAAGCTGCCATTTTCCAGTATCAAATAGGCAGTTGTTTGAATAGGAGACACTGCATGGTTTCACATCAGGAAAGATGTGTGTCAAGGTTGTATCCTTACACTGTACTTATTCAATCTGTACACTGAAGAACATGGCATCAAGATTGGAGGCAGGCTTATTAACAACCTACAATAGGTAGGTGATACAATCTTGCTTGTTGAAAACAAAAATGAAGAGGGTTTGAAATATTTGCTAATGAGGATCAGAAACAGCCGTCTTCAATATCGATTACAACTCAATGATAAACATGTGGTTGAGTCCGCCCTCCAGAGCCAGCTCTGCAGAGATCCTGTGCTGCAGAAATAGGAGGCTTTTCTTCTTAGCTCAGGAGGTAAAGCTGTCAGGATCCCTTTCTGCGGTCCGAAAAACAAAGCAAACAGCGCCACCGTGTGGTGACCGATAAACGGAAGCAGAACACCTCAGCAGATGTTTTCCTCCTACTCCACCTCCCTCCAAGTACCCTGGCCCTCTCCAGGCCTAAGTCAGTCCCATTTTGTTCTGTTCCCAGGGTAGCCTTCCAATCTCTGTCTTTCTCATACACTCAATGTTAAGGGCTTCACTAAACCTACTGATTCTTTCAGTTCAATAAAAACAGTTTCCAACTACTGACCACAACACTTTTATTTCTCATTTGTCAATTTAAAACACCTGAACCTCTTCCATCAGGACTTTGTTCATGCTCTCTGATATCTGAGTTACTACAAAGGATTCCACGCATAAGAGACCACTTCCTATTTGTGGTCCCCAGAGCAGTGGAGCATAAACAGAGGCTAGTCATCAGCACATGTGCACTGCTAGATGTAGCTGTGAAATAGTGTGTGGTCTGCCCCCCTCAGAACACTCAAGCTGGCCTCATAACAAGACAGTCAGTCAGATGTGAGTGATAATTTTGGCATTTCCACTTTCATAAGGCAACCCAACCCAATCCGACTGCCACTGAGTCAGCTCTGACTATTGAGTTTCCGAGACTGTAAATCCTTGGGGGAGCAGACAGTCTCATCTTTCTCCCTCAGAGCAGCTGCTGGATTTGAACTGCAGCCTTGTGGTTAGCAGCCTAACACTTAACCAACTGTGCCACCAAGGCTTCTCTCATAAGGGAACCAACCCAGCATAAACTTCCAGATTGACTGTGTCCCTCTCCCCCAAAATGTGCTAGAAATTCTCCCCTCTGTACCTGTGCACAGACTGCTGGCAGGATGCTATAGCATCAGCACTAGACTGAGAACTACGAGGTCAGCAGTTCAGACTCACCAGCTGCTCCTTGGAAACCCTATATACATGGTCGCTATGAGTCAGAACTAACTCGACGGCACTTCACAACAACAACAGCACCTGTGGATGAAACCTACCTGGGAATCTGGTTTTCACTGTTACAATACCATGGCCCTATCAGTGCTCCCGTAAAGATTTACAGCCTCGGAAACCCTGACCAGCGTAGCTATGAGTCAGAACCGACTCCACGACACAATACAACAAATCAGTGTAGGTCGACGTAAGCCAATTGCTTTTAAGATACAAAAGAAACACCTTAGGTACACAGAAGCATGCATAAACAGAGGGAAAGAGACTCATCCCATATAGAGTACCAAGGAATGGCAGGAGAAAAGCTGAAAAGAAAGGGTCTTCCCCTAGAGCCAACAAAGAGAGAGAGAGCCTTGCCCTGGGCCCGAGCTCGCAATTCAGACTTCGAGCCCTCTACACTGAGAAGATCAACTTGTCCATTAAGGCCCTCCACTAGTGGGATTTCTGCCAAGGCAGCACTAAGAAATGAAGACACCCAACTTTCTTCCTTTGGTCAAAGAACCTATGAATGAGGCTGGGAGAGGGCTGGGAGGTATCAGAGCTATGACTTTGTCCCAAGAGGGCGGGCTGTGATGACTGCAGTAGCCTTCAGCAAAGCAGAACCCTAACCCTAGGCCTGCTGGGAGGTGAGAATTAACTGGAACCCAAAGACAGGGCCTGCCACAGTGGTCTCGAGATAGTTAAGTCTCGGGCCCTTTAACCTGTATGTGGGTCACACCCATCAATAGCCACCATGTGAGAAATGACAACTGAGGAAATAAAACACATGAGCATACATGCCAAGTCTGAACGCCGGCATCATCACACTCCGAAGCACACCACTGACAAGACAGAGCTGGAAAAGGCAAATGAGGTCTTAGCATTGTTTGTTCTGACCTTACTGACCCTTTGGAAGAGCTGTGAGAGGCACTGCTCAAATGCATAAACCCTAAGGTCCCCAGTTGTTGCTGTTAGGAGCCATCAGGTTGGTTCCAACTCAAAGAACCCTCTGCACAAGAGGACAAAACACTGCCCAGTCCTGCATATCCTCACTAATGTTATTCAAACTGTTGCTAGCTCAGGATCCCCAGGCTTCCTGAAAATAATATTTTGAATTGGACGAAACAGTAATATGAGATTTTATCAATCCATTCATTGGTTATTCATTTTCTCTTTGAGAAACATTTAATAAAGACATTGTAACAAACAACAAAGGCATTGGCACAAATTACACAATGGGGAAAAAAATGCAAACTGGCAGAATATCCTCAGATATAAAAGCAACAAAAATGGGATTTCAGAATGGCATCAGAAAACAAGTACATTAAGATGTGTGGGTGAAGCACCAAATGACATCATTCTGGTGTGGCTAAGGATGTGGCAGATCAGAGCAGCCCAGATCAGGCACTCACTCTACACTGAGAATCGGAACCCACTCTGGAAGGCGGGAGGAAAGCAGCATTCTGCCGCTGCATCTCCAGGGCAGGCTCAGGGCAAAGTTGTTATGTTTCCGTCTGACAGATTCTTGCTGACTGTATTCTGGCAAACAGCCTTTCTGGCACAGAGATGTGCTGTAACAAGCTGTTTACTGAATTCCAGAGGGCCTTATTTTCCTCTGAGGTCAACCAAACATGGAAAATGCTAAGTCTCACAGAATGTAGCTCAAGGCACAGAGGCAGAAAACAGACCAATTGTGCTCATGTCTGAAACGGCACTTACTTTATGCCACTCGGAACTAAACCTACTACAATGTGTGCAGTTCACGCCTTATCAAGGCTAGAACTCTGTAGAAGAAAATCAAGGATACAAGCCTCCCGCTGTGCCTCTGAAGACCCTAACACCCCGTTCTCCCACAGGCCAGTGGCGGAATTACCTGCACAGATTGCGGCGATGAGCCCCTTCCTCTTCTCTTGTTCCTTCAGTATCTCCTTCACAACAGCAGACTGTCCAAAGATCAAACACACATCGAGCCATCAGTGAGCCGCAAGCAAATCTCTGCACAGTCTGACTGTAGCTGCAACCTCTAGATCGCCAATCTACTTATTCACTATTCTGAAAGTATTCATTTAAAAATGGATGACATTCATAAGGTTTCTACATTCTTCAACCTGATCCATGCAGTGATTTATAAGGACAAGGCATTCTTCCATATTTAACAGTGAGAAGATTTAAAAAAGCCACTTCCCTTGGGCAGCTTTGACCTCTGCCATTGTGAAGTCCAGGGAGAGGGAACTCGAAGGGAAGGAAGGGGATGGTGTGGGTGTTTTCAGATGATCTAGCAAGAAACAAATGGAGCTCTGGTAGCGTAGTGGTTATGAACAGGCTGCGAGCCTTAAGGTCAGCAGTTCGAAACTACCAGCCGCTCCGCAGGAGAAAGATGAGGCTTTCTACTCCCGTAAAGATTTACACCCTCGGAAACCCTGTTACAGGGTCGCTATGGGTCGGAACCAACTCAACGGCACTTAACAACAACAACAGCAAGAAACAAGCCCAAGAATCTGATGCTACTTGCTTCGTGAGTTTTCTCTGCGGCCCTATTCGTCCCTGTTTGATCATTCCAGCAGCAGTACCCTGACCAGATGCTGCCTAACTGATGCCGACTCTCGGCAGCACCATGTGTCAGCGTACAACTGCTCCATAGAGCTGTCGGTGGCTGATTTCCTGGAAGTAGATGGCCAGGCCTTTCTTTGGAGGCACCCCAACATTTTGGTTTGAAGTCAAGGGCGTTAGCCATTTGCACTGCCCAGGGATGACTCCTGTAAGCAGCTTCCTCACTAAGACTTCAAGTGAAGCCGTGGCAGCTTCTTCTGACGCCATCTGTAATTCAAGCTGCCACTCTGACACTCCCTGCCCCGGCTCCACAGTAGTGAGCAGAGGCCAGCTCTCATCTGTCTATGCTTGTTGATGGTAAGTACCACAGAGCTGGCGCCGACTGATAGCGACCCTGCACAGGGTTTCCGAAGCTGTAAATCTTTACGGGAGCAGAAAGCCTCATCTTTCTCCTGCGGAACGGCTGGTAGTTTCGGACTGCCAACCTTGAAGTTAGCAGCCTGATTCGTAACCAGTACGCTACCAGAGTTCCTTTTTCTGTTCTTAACCTTCCACAAAACACACACTTAGATCAGTCTTCTTCTGCTGGGGGGAGGGAGGCTAGTCTTAGCTTTGGACTGTATTCACTAATTCTGTTAATAAATTCAGCTTACTTCTATAATAAATGCAAGTAGATCTTTTTTTTTTTTTTTACATAAAATTGAGGCTCAAATATCCTTTTGTTAATTTCACTTATTATTTTATTCATAACCTCCTCCTTCTTGAACTATATGAATAATAATTTTAAAAAATCAATAGCATATAAAATGATGTTGAAATACATTCTTTAAAGCTTTTACCTCGGATAAATTTTGTGCACCCATATTACCTCCTGGCAAAACCACCACGTCATATGGTCCCTGTAACAATTTAAAAAATAAAAAGGAAAGTGAAAACATTTCATTGTAAATGTGCATTAAAGAGACAGCCAATAAACACCTTTGCATTGTAGGACACAGCAAAATGGCAAGAGAAAATCTTAACATCTGTCAATGGAAAACTCAAGACCAAACCTACAGCTGAGTCAATTCTGACTCACAGTGACCCTAGAAAGGATGGCTGAGACGAATTCTTAAGCGAGCACACAACACAGCCTTATCTTTCTCTCTTGAAGTGGTTAGTGGGTTTGAACTGCTGACCTCGTGATTAGCAGCTCAGTGCTTATCCTACAGGACCACTAGGAGGTGTGCTCATATAATAAAATACTGTTGTAACTAGCAAAAAAATAAATAACTGCAGAAAATTTCTAACATGAAAAGATACCCGTGTTGCAAAACAGCTGGCATCATGTGATCTTGCTTTAGTTAAAAGAAAAAACAAAACAAAACAGTGTGTGTAGATGAATACACATATGGGGGTATGTAAAAATATTGAGATCACAGAAACTTACATTAAACAAAAATATCAACCTGTGATGCCAGTGTTTCTTACCACATCCTTCACTGAGGTCTACATACTTCTCAAGGCAGTGGCTCCATCTCTCTAACCCTTCCCTAGGGAGGCCTGGTATGGCGCTGTGGCTTAACGCACCAGACTGCAAAGCCGTTTGAAGTGCAAGGTCGGTGGTTCAAGCTCACTAGAGGCTCCTTGAAGACTCTATACATAGGGTCGCTATGGGTCGGAACAGACTCAACGGCACTTAACAACAACAACCCTTCCCTGTGCCATTCAATATTCTGTCCACTGAATCTTTCAAGATTGCAATAATGCCAAAAGCATCAGAAGATGGAAGTAATACTTAGTCACTATGCCAAGAAGAAATGGTTGATGGTCAAACATGATCCAGAACCGATGGTACTGAAAGGAGTCCAGGCTGCACTGAAGGCACTGGTCAAAACCAAGGCTCTAGGAACTAACAGAACATAAACTGAGATGGTTCAACAAACTGATACAGCACTGGAAGTGCTCACTCAGCTAGGCCAAGGAATTTAGGGGCGGCTACCTGGCCAACCAATTGGCATAGATCTGTATCTGTACCCATTCCAAAGAAAGAAGACCCAACAGAATGCAGAAACAGTATTATTAATATCACATATGAGTAAAATTTTGTTGACGATAATTCAAAAACTGTTGCAGCAATACATCAAAAGAGGGAGCTGTAAGAAATTCAAACTCGATTCAGAGAGGATGTGGAATGAGGGATATCACTTCTGATGTCAGATAGATCTTGACTGAAAGCAGAGACTAACATAACGATGTTCACTTGTGCTTTATTGACTAGGCAAAGGGATTCGACCATGCGGATCATCACAAACTATGGGTAACATTGCAAAGAATGGGAGTTCCACTTCACTATGCTCAGGAGGAACTCAGACATAGACCAAGAGGCAGTCATTCTAACACAACAAAGAGATACTGAATGGTGTAAAATCAGGACAGCTGTGTGTCTGCGTTGTTTCCTTCTACCATACTTATTCAATCTGTATGCCAAGCAAATAATCTGAGAAGCTGGATTACATGATGAAGAACATGGCATCAGGACTGGCAGAACACTCAATATATAAGACTTATCTGTACACTAATATACAGATGGCACAACCTTGTTTGTTGGAAGTGAAGAGGACTCGAAGTACTTACTGATGAAGATCAAAGACTATGGCCTTCCATATGGATTGCACTTCAACGTACATATAATGAAAATCCTCACAACTGGACCAATAAATAAAATAATGATAAATGGAGAAAAGATTGAAATTGTCAAAGATTCCATTTTACTGGAATCTACAACCAATGCTCATGGAAACAGTAGTCAAGAAATCAAAGGATGCATTGCATTAAGCAAATCTGCTGCAAAAGATAACTTCAAAGAGTTAATTAACTAAGATGTCGCTTTAAGGAACTAAGGTGTGCCTAACCCAAGCCATGTTATTTTCAATACGTCATATGCATGTGAAACTGGACAATGAAGAAGAAAAACAGGAGAAGAATCTATGCATTTGAGTTACTGTGTTGGTGAAGAACAGACTGCCAGAGGAACAAACATCTGTCTTAGAAGAAGTACAGCCATAATGCACCTTAGAAGGGAGGCTGTAGAGACTTTGTTCCACATACTTTGGACATATCACGATGGACCAGTCCCTGGAGAAGGACATCACTGATTGATAAAGTTAGAGGACCAACAACAAAAAAAGGAAGACCCCCAACGAGGTGGACGGCCCCAGTGGCAGCAAGCACGAGCTCAAACATATTAATTGTGAGAGTGGTGCAGCCTGGGTAATGTTTTGTTCTGTTGTACATAGGGTTGTTGTGAGTCAGAGCTGACTTGATGGCACCAAAAAACAACAACGTTCCCTGAAGAATTCTGTACTTTGGATATCCTTGAGGGACTCAAATTATGTTCCTTTCAAATACTTTGTTTTTATTTTGAGTTTTGGGAAAACAAAACAAATATGAAGGAACAAGCTCAGGTTATAAGATGGATGAGGCTTCCCAACAAAATTCTGGCAGGCCATCCCTTGTTACCCTTGAAGACTTAGTGAGTGTACTGTCATATAAGGTCTCGGGCTGTGGCGCTGTAGGATCAGCACTGGACTGAGAACCACAAAGTCAGTGGTTCAAACCCACACATCTGCTCCTTGGAAACCCTGTACAGTGTGGCTATTAATTAGAATCGACTCAATAGCACTTAACAAAATTGTCATAATGGAAAAAAAATTCCCCAGTGCAAGTTTCCTGGCCGTTTTCTAACTAATGCAGTTTTTCAGGTTCTTAAAACTTCATAAATAAGCCCCCAGGTCATCAAGTGTCAAAACAGTCACCACAGCCTTACTTTAACTGGCCCCGAAGAGCCGTTGGAAGCCACTATTTTGACAGGACCTTTTTTTCAAAGACATGCTAACAGACTGTTGTTGTTAAGAGCCGGCCAGTCTGTTCTGCCTCACAGAGACCCTCTCTGCACAGCAGAACTAAGCACTGCCCGGTCCTGTATCGTCTGCACAATTGTCGTTGTGCATGAGACCACTGCTGCTGCCACTGTGCTAATCCATCTCGTTGAGGGTCTTCCTCTTTTTTGCTGACTCTCCACCACTTTACTAGGCATTCTGTTCTTCTCCAAGCACTGGTCCCTCTAGCATTTGTCCAAAGTATGAGAGATGAAGTCTGGCCATTCTGACTGTACTTCTTCCAACACAGATTTATCTGTTCTTCTGGCATTCCATGGTATTTTGAAAAACGTCTCCAACACTGTAACTCAAATGCATCAATCCTTCCACAGTCTTCCTTAATCTAACAAACTAACACAAGTGTTATTCCCGCGATAACTTGTCTGCAGTCCTCCACTAATCAAAAAGACATACATAACATGTTTTGTTTGAATAATCCCTTACATGTATCAACTGGAAACCTCGTGTATTTTACACACAGCCCTCCCATATACATATGTGCACACAGATACTCGAAGATTAAGGAGATCCATCAATTACTAATAGGGAGCAAGGTGGTAGGGCGTGGAGGGAGTGGGAGAAGAGTGGGAAGTAAGAAAAGGGCTTTTTGCCCATATAAATTATGTGAATTATTTTTCAACAAGCATATACATAGTCATACAAAATGGTATAAAGAAAAACTTTTAAATAAAAGGTACAGATAAATTCAACTTTATGAAAAGTGGAACTTGTAGAGAAAATGGCACAAAATTGTAGTTATCTCAAAAACATTCCAGAAATTGGTAGTAATTTCAAGCTGGCTGAAATTAAAAATGGAAATTGCTTTAACAACACTTCAAGAAATTACAGTTTTTTTTTTAAGCCATTAAGCAAATTGTAAAATGAATATTGCATAGTTATTTTCTGGTGGCTGGACTGCAAATTAAAAGGTCAGCAATTCAAAGCCACCAGTCCTCAAAAGAAAGATGGCGCTGTCTGCTTCCGTAAAGATGTACAGTCTCGAGCAACCCTAAGGAGCAGTTCTACTGTGCCCTACAAGGTCCCTATAATCAGCTGGAATCGATTTGATGGCAGGAGATTTAGGCCATTTATTTTAATGAAGGTGCCCTGGAAACCCAGTGGTGACAGCACTTGGCTACTAACCGAAAGGATAACAGTTGAAATCCACCAGCTATTCTGCAGGAGAAAAACGTGGCAGTCTGAGGAACACAGTGGACTTACAGTCCACAAAGACAATGTTCTACAGCCTACTTTACTGAGTAGCAACTGGCATCTTAAAAGCTCATGAGCAGCCATCTAAGGTGCAATTATAGGCCTCTTCCCTGTCTAGAAGGAAGACAAGTGATGAAAACTGAAGATGCCCAATGGACTAGTGGACCAAGTGAACATCAGTCTCCACGACTCTGAGACCAGAACTAGATAGTGCCTGGCTATTATTGATGGAATAAGAATTGAGGTCTTTCAGGAAAGTGAGGCAGCACAGGAGGCACTCAATCATCTCTGCCAGGAAATTTGGAAGACAACTGTCTGGCCGACTGATTGGAAGAGATCAATGTTTGTGCCCATTCCAAAGAGAGGTGACCCAACGGAATG
>NW_006408741.1:3013526-3046568 GCF_000296735.1 Chrysochloris asiatica
AGAGTTGGTTCTGACTCACAGTGCACCTGTACAGAGTTGGTTCTGACTCATAGCACACCTGTCTGGCGTTCCCAAGTGAGGCTGAACTGCCACCCTCACAATAGGCAGTCCAGTGCAAATCCTACAAGGATCATACTAGAAGGTCCTGAAGAGTGGGAGAAGACTCAAAATCATAAAAAGACAGGCTTACCGGTCAGACAGAGACTGGTGGAACCCTAAGGCTATGGCCCTTGGCTACCCCTCAGCTCTGGAACTTCACTCGCCCCCATGGCACAATTTTCAGCCATCAATAGATAGGTATACATGGGAGACAGCATCAGTGAGGTAGGCACACCTTAGAACAGTCAGCCACTTGAGAGCCAAAGAGCAACATCACAGTTCAGAAGGGTTGGGAGAAGAGGATGGAAATGTGAAGCCCCAGGAGGGAGTAGAACAGATGATGTATGCTGAGGGGACTGCAATCACTGAGATGGAATAAGGAATACAATTTGTTGAATGTAAAACTGATACCTGTGCTGCAAACCTTCACTCATTCACAATAAAAAACTGAAGAAAAAACAAGATTTACAACCTTTGAAACCCCATGGGGCAGTTCTACTCTGTCCTATTGGCTCACTATGAGTCAGAACCAACTCAATGGTGGTGGGATTGTAGTTAGTACATTTAGTTTTTAGACTCCTACTGTTGTTTTCCACTTGTCTGTCAGCTCATCATCATACTGTGGTGGCTTGTGGACTTCTGTGATACTATGCAACCAGTATGTTAAATACCCTGCTGTTATACTCACAGGGAGGCCGCTATAGTGGAGCTTTCAGACTAAGACAAGGAAGAGGGAGAGGCAGACCACTTGTGAATGTTAGCCTTTGAAAACCTTATGAACAGCAGCCGAGCACTGTCTGATACAGTGCCAGAGGAGGGTCCCTTCAAGTTGGACGGCACTCAAAATACTCCAAAGATATGCCTCCTCAAAGCAAAGTTGACCTGAATGACGTGGAAGCATTCAGGACTTTCATTTGCTGATGGGACACAATTCAAAATGAGAAGTTAACAGTTACAAACATCCACTAATACATGGACTGTGTGGATCATGACAAGCTATGGACAACATTGCGAAGTATGAATATTCCTGAACACTTAATTGTGCTCATGAGGAATCTGTACCTGGACCAAGAGGCAGTTGGTGGAACATAACATGGTAACACTGACTATTTTAAAATTAAGAACGGTGTGCGACAAGGTTGTATTCTTTCATCATACTGATTCAACCTGTATGCTGAGCAAATAATCCAAGAAGCTGGGTTCTATGAAGAAAAACATGGCATCAGGATTGGAGGAAGAAGACGCATTAACAACCTGCGATATGCAGATGATACAACCTTGCTTGCTGAAAGTGAAGAAGGCTTAAAATATTTACTGATAATGATCAGAGTACAGCCTTCAATATGGATTGCATCTCAATGAAAAGAAGAAAAAAAATAATCCTCACCACTGGACCAATCAACATTCTTATCAACGGAGAAAAGACTGACGTTGTCAAGAACTTCATTCTTCTTGGATCAACTATCAACATTTACGGAAGCAGCAGTCAATAAATCAAACGACATATTGCATTAGGCAAATCTGTTGCACAAGACCTTTTTCAAGTGTTGAAAAGCAAAGATGTCAGCTTGAGGACCAAGGTGCGCCTGACCCAAGCAATGGTGTTTTCAATAACCTCATATGCATGCAAAAGCTGGACACTGAATAAGGAAGACCGTAGAATTGATGCTTTTGATTTATGGTGTTGGAGGAGAATACTGAAAGTGCCATGGGCTGCCAAAAGAACAAACTGATCTGTTTTGTAAGAAGTGCAGCCACAGTGCTCGTTGGAGGCCAGGATGGCCAAACTTCGTCTCTCATACTTCGGACATACTGTCAGGAGGGACCAGTCGCTGGACAAGTGGAGAGTCAAAGGAAAAGAGGAAGACCCTCAGGGAGATGGACTGGCAAAGTGGCAGCATCAATGGGTTCAAGCATGGCAACAATTATGAGGTTGGCAGAGGACTGGGCAGTGTTTCATTGTCCTGTGCATAGGGCCACTATGAGTCAGTACCGACTCGATGGCACCTAACAACAACAACATAAAGAAGACAAGTTAATACCACTATGATTCACATTTATGCACCAACCACTATGCTCAAACATAACAACTGAGAGGATGGCACAGGCCCAGTGTTTTGTTCTATTGTGTAATCGGGGTTGCGATGAATAGGAACCACTGGAAGCTCCTAACAACAACTATTGTTTTACAGCCAATCAAAACTGAAGACATGAAATACAGACTGTCTTTCACTCGCTTTAACATCTGAAGTGTGTCATAAACACAAAAACTAACCACTGTTATAAAATACCCAGACATTTTCAGTACAGAACAGCAGAGGAGGAGGAGTATATAGTATACATACTATTTGGAAAGTGCCAACAATTTACATTTCAATACCAATATTCTAATTCTCCAAAACCTATCACTGAAATGCCTGAATTTATCAGAAAGAAAGCAGCTTTCCCTCATGCATTTTAAATGCACAGCCAGGCTCAGGCAATCATACTCCCAGGTCCCAGGCTCCTTAGCAGGGCCCAACAGCCCTTCATGAGCGGGCTCTCCCTCCTTTCCGGCTACATCTCCACCACTGAAGCCTGTTACACTGGCCAGCTATATCTGTAAAATGGGTAAGCAGGCACGTCTGTACATGTATGGGTGACAGGCTTTTAGGAAAAGGGACACAACTCCTCTTCACAAAGTGAAGGCATCTGTCACCTCGTAAGGTTAAGAATCATAATTCTAAAGGCACTGAAAAAGCTACATAATTTAAGTAGAAGTATTACTCCTCCCTTCCACTACTCGTCTGTCAGTGTGTCATACTGAGGTGGCTTGCGTGTTGCTGTGATACTGGAAGCTATGCCACCAGTACTAAATGCCAACAGGGTCACCCATGGTAGACAGGGTTCAGTGGAGTACCCAGATGAAGACAGTTTAGAAAGGAGAGGCAGCCTACTTCTGGAGGTTTAGCCCCTGAAAACCTTATCAACAGCTGTAGTGTGGGAAGATGAAAACATGATTAGCACAGAATGTTCAGATATAGTGCCAGAAGATGAGCACCGCAGGTTAGAAGGCACTGAAAGTACAACTGAGGAAGAGCTGGCTCTTCAAAGTTGAGTTGACCATGATGACATAAACGGAGTAACAGGACCTTCTTTTGCTGATGGGGCACAACTCAAAATGAGAAATAGCTGTAAACATCCATTAGTAGTCAGTATATGGAATGCACGAAGTATGAATCTAGGAAAACTGGAAGTTGCCATGAAATGGAATGCATAAAGATCAATATCCTAGGCATTCATGAGCTGAAATGGAAACATTACTGACCATTCTGAATCACACAATCACATAATTTACTATGCCAGGAATGGCAAATTTAAGAGGAATGACATTGCATTCATCGTCAAAAAAGAACATTTCAAAATATATCTTGAAGTACAACACTGGCTGTGACAGGATAATATCCATACAAATGCAAATAAAACCAGTATCAGTCAAATTTCTGCACTAACCAAGAAAGTCAGTGATGATGAAATTGAAGAATTCTTCAAATTGAAGAACTTCTTCACTCTAAAATTAACCAAGCATGCAACCAAGCTGTATTGATAATTACAGGCATTTGGAATGAAAAGGTTGGGAAGAAAAGAAAGGATCAGTAGTTGGAAAATATGGCTTTGGTGATAGAAACGATGTTGGATATCGCATGACAGAACTTCAAAAAACCAAGGACGTATTCATTGCAAAAACCTTTCTTAAACAACATCAATGACAATACTAAGCACATGTACTTCACCAGATGGAATAAACAGAAACAAACTGACTACATCTGTGAGAAAAGAAAGTGAAATAGCTAAGCATCATCAGCCAAAACAGATTGGGGAAGGCAAGGGGCACACTGTGGAACACACCATCAATAGCTCATATGCAAGTTCAGGCTGAAGCTTAAGAAAATTAAAACAAGTCCATAAGAGCTAAAATGTGACCCTGAACATATTCCACCTAAATTTAGAGACCATCTCAAGAACAGGCTTTGATGCATTAGACACTAATGACCAAATATCAAAAGAACTATGAGATGATATCAAGAACATCATATAAAAGGAAAGCAAAGGTCATTAAAAAGACAGGAAAGAATGATCCTGTACATAGAAAACCCTGAAGACTCAGCAAAAAAACTAGTGGAACTCATTGGACGATTCAGCCAAGAGGCAGGGTACAAGATCAACATACAAAAATCAGTTGGATTCCTCTATACTAATAATGACAACAACACTGAAAAGGAAATTAAGAAAGCAATATACAATTTACAATAGCCATCCAAAGGACGAAATATTTAAGAATAAATGTAACCAGAGAAACAACAGACCTATACAAAGAAAACTACAAAACTCTACTACAAGAAACTATAAGAGACCTGCAAAAATGGAAGCATATACCATGCTCCTGGATAGGAACACTTAGCATTGTGAAAATGTCAGTACTACCCAAAGCAATCTACACATATAATGCAATCCCAATCCAGATTCCAACGACATTCTTTAGAGATGGAAAAAACAATCACAAACTTTATATATAAAAGAAAGAGATCCAAGATAAGCAAAGCACTGCTTAAGAAGAACAAAGTTGCAGGCCTCCCACTACCTGATTTCAAAATTTACTGCATGGCTACAGTTGTCAAACAGTACTGGTACAATGAAAGACACATAGATCAATGGAACAGAACTGAGAATCCCGAAATTAAGCCATCAACAAACAGCCAACTGATCTTTGACAAAGGGTCACAGTACATTGGGTGGAGAAGACATAGTCTCTTCAACAGATTGTGCTGACATAACTGGAAATTGATATGCAAAAGATTGAAAAAAGGCCTTTACCTTATGCCATATACAAAAACCAACTCACCATGGATTAAAGACCTAAATGGGAATCCCAGAATTATAATGGTCATTGATGAAAAAATAGGGACAAATTTAAAGGCTCTCTAATCCAGTACACACACAGATGACCAAACATTATGAAAATTACACAAATAAAAAACAAAATAGATGATTGGGACATTCTAAAAATAGAAACTTACGTACATCAAAGGATTTTACCAAAAGAGTAAAAAGGGAGCCCACAGAATGGGAAAAAATCTTTTTCAATGACGTATCAGACTAGGGACTAATCTCTAAACTCTATAGGAAACTACAACATCTCTACAAGAAAAAGACAAGTACCCCAATTAAAAAATGGGCACAGGACATGAACAGACACTTCACCAAGGAAGACATTCAGGCAGCCAACATATGAAGAAATGTTCACGATCATCAGCCATTAGAGAGATGCAAATCACAACAATTAGGTATCATCTCACAGCAGCAAATAACAGCGAAGTTCAAAAACGCAGAGGACAATAAATGCTAGGGAAGATGTGGAGAGCCTGGAACCCTCCTATATTGCTGGTGGGAATGCCAAATGTTCTAACCACTCTGGAAAACAGTATGGCACTTCAAATAGAAATACCATTATGATCCAGCAATTCCTCTACTTGATATATATCCACAAGAAATACGAGCTATAGCACGAAAAGATATTCACACCAATGTTCATAGCAGCACTATTCACAACAGCAAAAAGATGGAGACAACCTAAATGCCCATCAATGGAAGAACAGATAAACAAACTTTGGTACATACACACAATGGAATATTATGCTACCTTGAAGAGTAACAAGGTAAGTCATAACATGGATGAACCTTGAGGACATTATGCTGAGTGAAATTAGTCACAAAAGGACAAATACCACATAAGACCATTATTGTAAAAGCTTAAGAAAAGATACCCATACTAAAAGGAAAAAAAAATTCTTTGTTGGTTACCGGAAGGGGTGGGGGTGGGGGTGTTTGGTAGAAGTGGAGGGAGGTGATGGTAGAGCACAGGGTAGGGAGCAGACACATAGTTCAGATGTTGGGGGGGCAATACACAAGAAGGGGAAGGGGGTGGAAGAACAAGGTCAACGGGAAGACTGAGACAGGTTTGCATGGGCTAAATAGGACAGAGGTCAACAGTGATGCATGTTCAAGCCTGGAAAAACAGGGCTCTGTGATACAGAGATCGAGGCATAGTTTGAAGAGGGGAAATAATGAAATGAAAGAAAAAAAACTAAGATGCTTGACTGTCTTACGAATATTGATTTCCCTTGCCTACTATTAAAAAATAGACACTTGAGTGGGACAGAAAGGAATGCCAGGAAACATAATTATAGAAAGCTTGTAAGCCTATAACTGATTGGTGGTGGTTGTGTGCCGTGGAGTCAGTTCTGACTCATAGCGACCCTGTACAGGGTTTCTGAGGCTGTAAATCTTAACGGGAACAGAACGCCTCACCTTTCTCCCACGGAGCAGCTTGTAGTTTCGAACTGCTGACCTCGCGGTTCGCAGCCCAATTCATAACCACTATACTACCAAAAGGAGTTCTACAACTTGCTCAGTGAAATAGGTCTCTTGTGGAGCCTTTGTAGTGTATAGGACCTTAAGTTGAATCCTGAGCCCTATCCACAACCTTCTGAGGTGGGAAATTCCCATTAAAAAGGAAAAGCAGAGAAGACTGAAACAGCTAGAACAGCAGAAGACACATCTTCAAAGATCATCAGGGAAAAAAAAGGCAGTATGATTGCCTACTACAAGATGTTCGCTGGGAAGCCATCAAGGCAAGCAAGTCCCTTCAGGACAAACCCATCCTAAGACTGAAACTCAAAGGGAACACATGAGCAAGCATGTAAGCTTGCTGGTGACCACATTGGTCTACTGGTGAGTGGAAGAGTGGGAAAGGGGAAAGGCAGCAATGAAGAAATGGGCTGAGTTCAAGCACCTTCCATAGACTCCCGTTGACAGAGATGAGAGAGAGATGAGAAAGGGCTGCTTGGTCCAAAGTGTGGTGAGACCTGGGGACACCTGAGCCCATGAACAAGGACATAGCTGAGAATGAGCATCCAGCTGATATGAAGTGAGGGGAGATGCACAAGAACACCCAAACTTGCAGAGTAAACTATTTGACCAAGCCTAATGGCTTGATAATCAGAACTCAACTAGAGGAAGATTTTTTTTTTTTTTTAAAAAGCTATTTTTGATAAAGGAAATGAGGGCAAATTATTACAATTTTATGAATTTGACCTATACTCATGGAGGTAGTAGTAGCTCAAAATACCAACAGAGAGGAGAGGAGTCTTCACATCAAGGATCAATGCTATCCCTTCTGTATATAGGGTAGATAGACACAGGCAACTTAAGACATTGGCTGCCATGAGGAGGCAATAAAGGCATGAAGTTACTAGCTTACAATGCTTCAAAAGGAAGTTGAGTTTAAGAGCGTGTGAGGGAACATAGAGTCCCCACTGAATAGTTTTCATCTTGTCTAGGTGGGTCTGGTAAGAGAGATGGGGATAGAGTCTTATAATTCAACAGTAAGTAATTGTTATCATGTCTAACTGTGACTTTAACAATTGTAAAGGCAGAAGTTTTATAACAAAAATGGGGGAGTGGTTAATCTTACAGTCCAGAAGAAGGACCCTAGGACCATTAAGGGTGAAGAGCACAAGCAGAATGCGGGACCTTATCCAGAGAAGCAGCAATACCAGAGATGGAGACATGGAGAGAGGGAGCAGCTGAGGACTCTAGATTCATGTAAATGAGGGACAGAGAACTGTTGGCCAAGAGGCAGACTTGCAGAATGTGCCCTTTGGTGGTTTAAATTATTATATATGCCTGAGTGCTTCAAAATAAAAAGAAGAGCTAAAATGAATAGAGAAATACTGTTAACTGATGGTACATGGAGATTATAATCATTGTAATGAAACAAAGTATACAATTCATTGAAGTAAAACTGATGCTCTGCCCTGTAAACTTTCACTCAATCTATAATAAAAACTTAAAAAACAAGACAGGAAACAAAGAAAAAACCAAAATGGGTGCCAAAGAGACTCTGAAATTTGTTCTCCAGCATAAAGATGCTAAAACAAATGAAAGAAATGAGCATGTAACAGAGTTGAACAGAACATTTCAAAGGGCTGCTTGAGGAGACAGTCAAGTATTATAATTTGCAAAGATCAGAGCATAGGAAAAGAAGAAAGAACGAACAGCCAAGCATTTCTCAAGCTGAAAGAACTGAAGGAAAAACTGTAAGCCTCGGCTTGCAATGTTGAAGGATTCTATGGGCAAAAGAATGTATGATGCAGAAAGCCTCAAAAGAAGAAACAAGACATATATAGTCACCGTATAAAAAAGAAAACAGTTTAAGTTCAACCATTTCAAGAAGTAGCATCAGATCAAGAACCGACAGTATTTAAGAAAGAAGTCCAAGCTGCATTAAAGGAATTGGTGAAAACAAGGTACCAGGAATGACGGAATACAAACAGAAATCTTTCAACAAACTGATGCAGTACTCGAGTCACTTGACTCATTTATCTATGGCAAGAAGTTTGGACTGGAAGAGATACGTATTTGTGTCTATTGCAAAGAGAATGACCCAAAAGAATGTGGAAATCATCAAACAATATTAATAGTATCACATGTAAATCAATTTCTGAAGACAATTCAAAAACGGCTTTAACAGTACAACAAAAGAGAACTGTCAAAAATTCAAGCCCCATTTATAAGAGGACATGGAACGAATGCTATCACTGTTGACATCAGATGGATCCTGGCTAAAAGGAGAGAATATAAGAAAGATGTTTACCTGAGCTTTATTGACTATGGAATGGCTTTCAACTATGTGGATCGCGACAAGCTACGGACAGCACTATGGAGAGTGAGCATTCCAGAACACTGATTTGTGCTCATGAGGAACCTGTACATAGACCAAGAGGCAGTCAGTTGTTCTAACAGAACAAGGGGGCATTGAATGGTTCAAATCAGAAAAGGTGTGCATCAAGGTTGTATCCTTTCACCATACTTATTTAATCTGTATGCTGAGCAAACAATCCGAGAAGCTGGGTTATATGAAGAAGAATGTGACATCAGGATTGGAGGAAGACTCATTAACAACTTTCAGTATTCAGATGATACAACCTTGCTGGCTTGACATGACGAAGACTTCAAATACCGGTAAAGATCAAAGACTACAACCTTCAATATGGATTGAACCTGAATGTAAAGAAAACAAAAATCTTCACAACCAGACCGATAAATAACATCATGTTAAATGGAGAAAAGATTCAAGTTGTCAAGGATTTCATTTTGTTTGGATCCAGAATCAATACTCATGGAAGCAAATGACATGTTGCATTAGGTAAATCTGCTACACTTTCTTTACAGTGTTCATCAGCAAAAAAATCAGTTCGAGGACTAAAGCGACCGACCCAATCCATGGTATTTTTCTTTACCATATGCATGTGAAAGTTGGACAATGAATAAGACAGACCATACAAGTATTGATGCATTTGAGTTATAATGTTGGAAGAGAACATTTAAAGTGCCATGGACTGCCAAAAGAACCAACAACTCTGTGTTGGACAAAGTGCAGCCAGAATGCTCCTTAGAAGCCCAGGTGGTGAGACTTTGGCTCTCATACTTTGCAGGGTTGCTAGGAGTCAGAACCCACTTGATGATACCAAACAACAAATAGCTCCTCACTTAATCGAATCACTAACATAGTATGACTTATTCCATGTAAGCGAGACACATAACTATGTCTACGTCATTGAAGAGGGATATGAAAAAAAGTAACTTTAGAATAAAGACTAAGAAACTGATGGCAAAGGTGGTAGTTAATTATCTCATATCAAGTCACAGCGTTATAGCAGCATGTAAGTCTGTTTTGTAAGGAAGAAGAAGGATAATGAAAGACGAGAACAATGCTGCCAACACCCACATATCCATCCTTCTATCTAACCATACATCCCTCCATCTATCCACTCCTCCCCGTCTACTTTTCCAAACACCCACCCATCCATTCAGCCATCCAACCATCCATACATCCAACACTTACAAAACACACGCTATGTCAGGCATTCCCCAAGTGCTATGGATGGAGGGTAAGAAACAGTGAAGTCCTCACCCTCCCAGGACTTACCTTAGTGGGGAAGACATCTAAGCAGAACACCTTTCTTAAAATAAGCCTGTACTAACAGTAGTCTTAGATGTAGTCTAAAGACATTTCCAGAAATTCATACTAATAAAGAAGTCAGATTAGGGAATAGTTCCAAGTAGGGAGAACAAACCTCTTTTTTTGCATCTTCAAGACTGGAATCAGGACAAATGACAACATCTCGGCTACATTGTACCGGGTCTTTTCCAGTCAGGCCGGCAACAGTGACCTTAATCTAAGAGAAAGATGTCATCATGTCATTTAAGAACACTGAGCCAGAAATTTAGAGAAACATTTCAACAGTTGCCCTGCATTTTATATTAATTTGGGAGAAAACAACGCAACAGAGCTATGCAGAATTTAAAATAAGGTGACTGAGTCGATTTGATAATAGGTCCCAGTTTGCCTGGGACACTCCCAATTACAGCTGCTGTCCAGGCATCCTATCCTGTTAAGAATATCCTTTATCCCCGAAGCGCTTCAGTGTGGGCAATAAATGATGGGATCATCCTATTAATAACTCACCGCATAGGGCTGCTGTGGTCATTTAAACCTCAGACTGTTTCCATAAGGTAGAAATGCAAATTTAAACAATGAAATACTTTTGGAAGTAGATGATATCTAAAACCGGTATTTGGAAAATGGGAATTTTCCTACACTGCTGATGGAATAGCAAATTGGTAGATGGCAGAGCACTGTGACAAAATCCAATCATGCTGATGACATCCTTGTCCCACCACTTCTACTGTTCCTCTTCTACGTATATGCTCTGGGACACCTCCCACACATTTGCACAAGAAAAGGTACACAGGAGTATTGATTTCAGTCTGGTAATACTGTAATTAGAAGCCATGCAATCAATTGTGGAATGTTTATACATCACTGGGTCTGTTTTGTTGTTGTTAAGTGCCGTCGAGTCGATTCTGACTCATAGCAAGCCTGTACAGGGTTTCTGAGGAGCGGCTGGTGAGCTTGAACCACTGACCTTGCAGTTCAAACCGACATTAACTCACAGTGCCACACCAGGGCTCCATACCAAAAGAGTAAGTAGCAATTTTAAATGAATACACTGGATCAACACATATCTACACTTGTGAGAGTTGTAAGTGCCAGAGTGTACAGGATTAACAGACCAGGAGCCAGTGGTAAGAGGATTACACAGCCTGTATCTCCATGCTGGCTCTTTTACTAGCTCACTGTGAGCATGAGGTTACTTTGTGTATCTGTGCCTTGGTTTCCTCAACTGCAAAACAATGATGGCAATACAGAGTTGTTTGCTGTTGTTGTAGGAAAGTTTAAATCAGTGTTTAGAACGACACATGGCACAACATACCATCTGTGCTCTCTAGCCTCGTGTACCATGTGGGGACAAACACACAAGAGGGCAGCTACAGTTAATGTTACTTTAAAGGGATAAACTTAAAGCAATTCAAAGACGGCAGTTATTTACATTTGGGGACAAAAGAGAACACATCTAGGAAAAGAACAAATGGCCTTCTTCAAGTTTATTTCTGAAAGCATTTGTTTTTTAAGAAGTGGGTCTGAAATATGGTCAAATGTTAACAAGTAGTTAGTACATGAAGGGACTTACTGGCATTAAACGCTTTAACACAGATTTTATGATTGAGAAAGATGGGAAGTCCCCCTCACTAAAGTGTAATTAATCCAACAACATGATCTCTCTTGGCACATAGTTCTGGCACTGTACAGAACTGTTAACAGAAAGGTCAGCAGTTCATATCCACCAGCAGCTTCTCAGAAATCCTATTCAGTGTAGCTATGACTCGGAACTGACTCAAAGGAACACCCATCTTATTCTGGAGTCTGCTGTTCAGTAAGTAAATGAATTTTTTTGGTAAAAATATATGTAACAAGACATGCACCACTTCAGTCTACATGGACACTTCCAATGACATTGGTGACATTCTTCATGTTAAGCCATCCTTCTTAAAAACGATTTCATCATCATTATTACAAAGTCACTAGTCTGTCCCTTATTTCTCATCTACCCCTTCAATAACCTTTCAAGTTGCTGCTGTCATTTTGATCACATAGTTTCATTGTTGTTGTTAAGTGCCATCGAGTGAGTCTGACTAATAGAGACCTGTATAGGGTTTCCAAGGAGCAGCTAGTGGATTTGCACTACCAACCTTTCAGTTCAAACTGATCATAGATAGATTAATCAACCAGGGCGTACTTATGCATAGGTTTGAAATGTGTCTACAGTACTTTGAACAGTATTCAAAATGTCTTTTAAAAATCCACTTTTCAAAATGGCAGCAAGAGGGTTAGAGCCAGTGGTGATTGGGGGGGGGGGGGGGAGAGACTTACTCCAGCTCGTCTCATGACATCCACAGGAATGACCGTCTCCATCTCCTCTGCTCCCTTGGCAAGGATGACCAGAGCTCTTTTTGAAGCCATTTTCAAGTGGTTGGATTTTTAAAAAAAAAAAAAAAGACTAAATAGGAAAGACCTTTCACTGCACCCCTGAAATAACCAAAAGAAAATTAAAGTTAGAAACAAGTTAAGCCTCAGGTAAACGGTCCGATAGACAAAACTAAAAACGAAGGCTGTAGGGTTATATTATAGAGTTCTGCCACTGATTTCTAATACAAAACCACAGCGAGGTCTCAGGGGTGACACAAAATACCTAAGTGTCAGAATTGGTTTGATTTTCTTTCAGCATTATGTTTTTACCATGTCTGTCTAAATCCAATTTCTTATACTGCAAGTGAGGTTTTTTAAAAACACAAATACATGGGTTTTGCATTTCACACACTGCACGGAATACAAAGACATCTGTCTTTTTTTAATACTATTTCACAGAACAATGAATAAAATAGATTTTCGGGGCATAAAATTAAATACTCACTGTTTAGTAATTAGCCTGTTAGATTTTTGGAGGGAATTTTTTTTCAGTTTCCATAAACTGTACTAAAAACTTTTGGAGGGACTTATTGGTGGTAACGCTTTAACACATCTTTTATGACTGAGAAAGATGGAAAGTCCCCTCACTAAAATCTAACCCAGCAACGTGATCTCTCTTGGCACATAGTTCTGGCGCTGTGCAGTACTGCTAGCATAAAGGTAGGTGGTTCAAATCCACCAGCTGCTTCTCAGAAACCCTATTCAGGGTCACTAAGACTCTGAAATAACTCGAGGGCACTTGAAAGCAATAATCTTATTCTGGACCCAGTTGTTCAAGCAAGTCAGATTTTCAATAACACTATTTCAACACACAGTGTTAACTAAGTTCAAACCAGTGAGATGTACGTTCAGCATTTTGGAAATTCTCTTTATAGACACTCTACACTGAAGGTCAAAAATGCAAGTTATCTGCTTAGATTCAAGCGTGGTGTTTACCAAACGCAACCAGTGGTCGGGTCTATACGGTTCAGGGACGTCATCTGAAAGCACAGGCCTAGCGGTCGGAGGGGATCTACCCTCCGAAGCCCACGCAGCAGAGGGTGTGATCCAGTAGCCCAGAGTCCCCGCGCTGCCTGCGCACACGGCGCACGTCTTCCCCAAGCCCGACCTAACCTCGCGTCTCTCCTACACACGCAGCGCCTTCGCCCGACCTGCAACACTTCTGCTCTACGGAGGACTTGACCGGAACCAAGACGCCCCGCCCCCCCGCTCTGCACTGCGCAGACTCGTGTCGCCTGGCTTCGCTTCCCCGTATTGCGCAGACTCGCGTTGTTAAAGTTCCTTATCAATGCGCAGACTCGCGCGTTCTGCGACACATTTCCTAACATCCAATGAGGCGACCTCTGATTGGTGCACTAGAGTCGTTTTTCCGCATCGTAATTGCGTGTTTAGGAATTATTTTCAGTAAAGTCTAGGCAACACTATTGGTTAATCCGCGCGAAATCCCTCCCACGAATGACACAGCCTCCCCTCCCCCCAATTTAACCCGTTTTGGGGTTTATTTTTTGCCGAAGATGAAAAACACGGAACCGCTGTCTAGAGCCGCTGCAGCTATTTAAAACAAATGTGTAATACAGTAGATTTGTTCCTGGCGTTTGTTATGTTCGTTTAGCACTCCCTTTGCACTGGAACACTTTCGCCATTTCACCTTAGATCTGTTGGGATTCGTTCTTCAAAGTCTTCCCGGATCTTGTCGCGGGATAGAATGACTATTAATTTAAATGACAATTTCGTGCCGATATGCGTATGCTTAGTGGTTACGAATCGGGCTGCGAACCTTATGGTCAGCAGTTCGAAACTACCAGCCGCTCCGCGAGAGAAAGATAAGGCGTTCTGCTCCCGTAAAGATTTACAGCCTCGGAAACCCTGTACAGGGTCGCTATGGGTCGGAACCTACTCCACGGCACACAACAACAACAGCAATGCTTATCTCTTAATTGTTAGATTCCTGATGTCGCTTCTGAAGGAGCTCTGGTAGCGTAGTGGTTACGAATCGGGCTGCGAACCTCACGATCAGCAGGTCGAAACTACCAGCTGTTCTGCGGGAGAACGATGTCTGTGTCCACAAGATTAAAACAATGCTGAGCACATGAGTTTAATAAGTACTTGATTTAATGTTTATTTTGAATATCAGTACGTAGACCAGTTTCAAAAACCAAGTTGATAAGAGTTTCACCGAAAAGACCTCTCCCATTCCTATTCCCGTCCAATTCCATCCCACCCCCCAACCCAGTAAACTAACTACTTTCTTGAGAATCCTTCCAGTTTTCATGCAAGTACTAGCAAATACGGATACAGACTAGTCCCACTTCTTCACATACAAATGTAGCATACTGTATCCTGCACTGTTTTTCACTTAATGGATCTTGAAGATCTATATGAAAAGAAGAATCCCCCTGTCCTCCCCCACCCAACACACACACAATGGATATTAGGGTCATTGTGGGACTAATTCATAGTTGTTTTTTTTAACTGATGAACATTTAGGTTATTTCCAGCCGTATTCCGCATGAACAGTGCAGCATGGAGTAACTTTATACAAAACGTTCGAGTTCTACTCATGCTGGGTAAATAACGAGGTACATTTCCAGAACTGGAACTGCATCTGAGCAACTCAACAGAAGTTGAAACACTGAACACTCCCACCAGTAATGTATGATATCCAATAATATTTTAAATATGTTCGTGGGTTGTTTTTTTAAGTTTCGATTGACATACTTAAAATGTGTATTTTCAGTGAATGTTTTTTACTTTGTTAGTTTACAAAACACTTTCACATATTATTTTCGTGTGACCCTGGTAATTGTGAGGTGGGTGTTCTTAATGATGGCATGCTGTAGCATGAGAAAATCATGATAAAATAAAACTGGCAAAACACATGGATTGGCAGGCAGAGTCTGAGTTAACACTGTGGAGACGTCTGCACCACAATCAAGATCTGAAATGGACCTGGTTGATGGTTGGTTGTGTGCCACCAACTCACAGCAACCCTGTGTTTCCAAGGCTATATATATTTACGGAAGTAGAAAGTCTCATCTTTCTCCCATTTAGTGACTGGTAGATTTGAACTACTGATCTTGTGGTTAGCAGCCCAATTTGTAATCCACTACTCTACCAGGCCTCCAAAATGGACCTGAGACAGCATTAATTTTTATTAAATTAATACAATGCGCTACATTTTACTGGTAGCGTAGTTGTTAGGAATCGGGCTACAAACCTCAAGGTCAGCAATTCGAAACTACCAGCTGTTCCCGTGGGAGAAACATGAGGCTTTATGCTCCCGTAAAGATTTACAGCCTCGGAAACCCTGTACAGGGTCGTATGCATCAGAACTGACTCCACAGCACATAACAACAACAACTACTACATTTAAAAAACTCAAATATTACTCAGGTAAGAGGACTTAAAACATTTACTGATGAAGATCAAAGAGCACAGCCTTAGATATGGATTACATCTCAATGTCAAGAAAACAAAAATCCTCACCACTGGGCCAATAAACAGCATTCTTATCAATGGAGAAAAGATTGAAGTTGTCAAGGACTTCATTCTTCTTGGATCAACTATCAACACTCGCGGAAGCAGCAGTCAAGAGATCAGACGACGTATTGCACTGGGCAAATCTGCTGCACAGGAACGTTTTAAAGTATTGAAGAGCAGAGATGTCAGCTTGAGGACTAGGGTGCGCCTGACCCAGGCCATGGTGTTTTCAATAGCCTCATATGGATGCGAAAGCTGGACAGTGAATAAGGAAGATCTTAGAAGAATTGATGCCTTTGAGTTGTGGTGTTGGAGGAGAATGCTGAAAGTACCATGGACTGCCAGAAGAACCAATAGATCTGTTTTGGAAGAAGTGCAGCCAGAGTGCTCCTTGGAGGCCAGGATAGCTAAGCTTTGTCTCTCATACTTTGGACATATTGTCCGGAGGAAACAATCGTTGGAGAAGAATGTCATGCTGGGTAAGAGGAAGACCCCTAACGAGATGGATTGGCCAGGTGGCATCATTGATGGACTCAAGTGTGGCAGCGGTAGTGAGGTTGGCCCAGGATCGGACATTGTTTCGTTCTTCTGTGCAAGGGGTCTCTGTGAGTTGGTTCTGACTCGATGGCACCTGACAACAACAACAAGAAGAAGATCGTACTATTGTTTCATAACAGTTACTTTTTCCACTTCCGCCTGCACAAGCGCAGTGTACTTCCTGCTCCTTGACTTTAGGTTTGGCCTTGTTTTGGCCAATGGAACACAGACTTGAAAGTTACTGACCTGAAAATTAGCCTTGCTTTCATGCACTTTTTTTTTTTTTAACTTTTTATTATAATTGGGTGTTTACAGACAAGATCATTAATTTTACATTTAACAAAATTATACACTTTGTTTCAGCTCAATGATTACAATCTCTTCCCTGTAACAATAGTTATCCTGCTTCCTCTCTGTGGCTCTCTCCATTGGTCTCTTCTATTTCCCAAAGGAACTTACAAAACAAAAAATACAGATTCATTTAAATATCCAAAAGGCACATTCTACCAGCCAGTTTCCTGCTCACAGGCACACAACCTTTCTCAGTGCATGCAGCAAGAGTCTGCAGTTGCTCTAGCTCTCCATGCCATCACCTTTGCCACTATCTCTGCTTTTCTAGGTAGGGATCTTACACTCCACCCATGCGCTACCTTCTTGGTGGTCCTGAGACCATCTGTTCCTGAAATGAAAGATTAGCCACATCCCACTTTTAGTTACACATCTATAAGTATGGTTGTGACAATCACAATGAATCCTACTAATGATTACTCACAACTGAGTTATGAAATCCTATCACCATCACTGCTCCCCGCCGCCCCATCTCCTTTCACCAGATCCATCTAGAAAAAAGGAAAATGATTCAGTGGGGATTCTATCTTACCCCCCTTATTCTGCAACTAATCCCACTCAGTTTTCATGCACTTTTGTATTGCTATATGAACAGCTTCTCCCCAGGGAAGTTGCTGTTCACTTCTCAACCAAGTTTTCAGAATTAACACATGTAGAACAGGGCCAGCTCCACCAACTGAATACAAGCAACATGAAAACTGTAACATTAGGTTTTGTTACTTAGCAATAACGAAACAATACAGTGCTGAAGGGCTTCTATAGTAAGCCCCCTGGTTGAGAAACATCTAATTTACACACAACTTGTACTTGCCCTTTGTTGTGTCATTGTTAGGTGCAGTTGATTCTATTCTGATTCACAGGGTCCTTATATAGGGTTTCTGGAGCTATAAATCTTTGTAAGAGCAAAAATCCTCATCTTTCTCCAGTAGAGAGGCTGGTGAGTTTGAACTGCCAACCTTGCAGTCTAGTGCATTATCCTGCAGCGCCATCCTAGGGCTCCACTTGCCAACCCCTACTTACAACAAATTCTTGATGATAATCACCTGCACTCGGTGTGTGTGCACCTTTTAAATCATTGGCAACTCCTCTAGTCTTTTCTTGCACTAAAAGTAAGGTTACATAAAACCATATGTATCTGCTCTTACTAAACTATAAGTTCAACTTAAAGACACACTTGAGGAACAGATATTGTTCATAACTGGGGACAACCTGTGATGAAAAACAGTATTTCTCTGACTCAGCCCTTCCTACCCTCAGCTCTGCTGCTCAGATATAAATATTGTAATCTATTCCTTCTGGTAATTATGTCATAATTTTAAACAATATGCTAATAATGCTATTTCTCATTTACCAGATATAGACATTATAAACTGACTTCCTGGCAGGTGTTACCATGTTTTTCATTTTACAGACACAGACTAAGCCCAGATGGTGAAATGAGTCTATAAAGTTCTGCAGAGTTTGGTCAAATGCAGATATTCTGATGTCAAATTCCACACTCTATCACCATACACTTCGTCAGGATTACTTCATGAGTCAGCAACACCCATGACACTCTCTTATTTTTAAAGTTAACATTGATTTATCATCACACTTTATGATCAATAGAGATTTCTCACCTCACAGTTACATACCAAAGCCAAAAAAAGGTAAACCATTCACTAAAAATTTTGCACTATTACTAACACTAGTAATAGTAGTACTAGGAGAGGCAGACTGCGTTTGAATGTTACACAACTGAAAACCTTATGAATAGCAGTGAAACACTGTGAGATAGCACTAGAATATTGAAACATGATGAATAGCACCAGAATATTGTCACATAAAGTGGCTGAAGATGTGCCCCTCAAGTTGGAAGGCAATAAATATTGAGGAAGAGCAGCGGCCTCAAAGTGGAATTTACCATGAGGACGATAAGAAAGATTTCAGGACTTTTACTTGCTGATAGAGCATAACTCAAAATAAGGAGACACGGCTGTAAACACCCATTAATAATCAGAACATGGAATGTACGAAGTATGAATCTAGGGAAATGGAAGTTGTCAAAAATGAAATGGAATGCATAAAGATAGATATCATAGACATTAGTGAGCTGAAATGGATTGGCATTGACCATTTTGAATCTGACAATCACATGGTTTGCTATCCCAGGAATGACAGAGTGAAGAGGAATGGTGCAAAAACCATGCGGGAGCCATGTCTGATTTCCCCTGGCTTCATAAGGGGAAAAGAGAATTAAACTCATAATTAGCCCAAGGCCAATTCCTATGAAGCAGAGTTCACACATTCACCCTACAACCTTCTTTACCTTTATTCTGACACCAGCCAGTTCTCCCACAGCATTCTGCCTCACATCTGGGTTCAATGAGCCATTGCAATGACCATACAGAATTCATACCAATACTCAAATGGGGTTTAGTAGGAACATGAACGAGGTACAAATTCAGGATCAAAACCAGCTCAGGACACAGCAGTTCTACAGTCAAGAACAACCTCTTGTCTGCCATACTGCAGGTACACCTCACTCTTTGTTTTCAGCCTCTCAGCCAGGGGGTCCCTTGGCCTCTGCCCTGGATTGAGCATGTGTTAGAAAGTTCTTTTAGCCAGTCTATGAATGCCCAAAGGGCACATTCTTCAATCTAGTCTACTGCCCATAGGCACTCAGCTTTACTCAGTCCTTAGGCCTACAGCCCCAAGCTGCTCTGTCTCTCCATACCACCGCCTCAGCCATTGCCTCTGCCGTTGACTTTGGAGTCACTGTTTCTCTTGGTAGGGATCTCATGTGTCACTTATGCTCTTCCTTCTTGATGTTCCTGGGATCCTCCATCTCTGCTCTGAGATGACTCCTTTTAAACTTAGCCATAGGGCAAAACTAACCAATCCCAGTCTTAAGAGTCCTGTCTGTGTACGCTATTTGCCTGGTCCCACCTAATCCCTTAGTTCCCTTGTTGGGAATTAAGAAGACTTTGGAGAGAAAAGCTATAGCAAGCAAATTCAAGGAACCACAAATGGTGTCCCATTCATCCTCAAAAGGAACATTTCAAGTCTGTCTTGAAGTACAGTGCTGTCTGTAATAGGATAACACCCATATGCCTACAAGGCAGACTAGTTAATACCACTATTGTTTATACTTATGCATCAACCACTAAAGCCAGTAATTATCAAATTGATGAATTCTACCAACTTCTTCAGTCTGAAATTGATCAAGCATGCAATCAAGATGTATTGATAATCACTGATGATTGGAATGCAAAGGTTGGAAACTAAGACGAAGGATCAGTAGATGGAAAATATGGCCTTGGTGATAGAAATTATGCTGGAGATCACATGATAGAATTTTGCAAGACCAGCGACTTGTTCACTTTTTTGAAAACAACACAAAAAACAATTATACACGTGGACCTCACCAGATGGCATACACAGAAATCAAATTGACTACATCTGTGGAAAAAGATGGTGGAAAAGCCCCATATCATCAGTCAAAACAAAGGAAGGGGCTATTGTGGGACAGACCATCGATTACTCATATGCAAGTTCAAGCTGAAGCTGAAGAAAATTAAAACAAATCCACTGGAGCCAAAATATGATCTTGAACACATTCAACCTGAATTTAGAGATCATCTAAAGAACAATTTTGATAGATTAGAAATGAATGACCAAAGACCAGAAGAACTGTGGGATGACACCAAGAACAAAGAACAACACACAAGAAGAAAGCAAAAGGTCATCAAGAACACTGAAAGACGAAAAAGACCAAAATGGATGTCAAAAAGACTCTGAAACTAATCTCCAGTGTAGAGATGCTAAAGCAAATGGGAGATATGACTTAAAAGAGCTGAACAGAAAAAGTCAAAAGGCAGCTAAAGAAGACAAAGTCAAGTATAATGATATGTGCAAACTCCTGGAGTTAGAAAATCAAAAGGTAAGAACACGCTCAGCATTTCTCAAGCTGAAAGAACTGAAGAAAAAATTCGAGCCTCAACTTGAAATATTTAAGGATTCTATGATGTCCGGTGGATCTTGGCTGAAAGCAGAGACTATCAGAAAGATGTTTACCGGTGCTTCATTGACTATGAAAAGGCTTTCGGTTATGTGGATCATGACAAGCTATGGACAACAATGTGAAATATGAGTATTCCAGAACACTTAATTGTGCTCATGAGGTATCTGTACATGGACCAAGAGGCAGTTGTTTGAACAGAACATGGGAACACCGAATGGTTTAAAAGTAAGAAAGGTATGCAACAGGGTTGTATTCTTTCACCATACTTATTCAACCTGTATGCGGCGCAAATAATCTGAAAAGCTGGGCTATATGAAGAAAAACGTGGCATAAGGATTGGAGGAAGACTCATTAACAACTTGTGATATTCAGATGATATAACCTTGCTGCTGAAAGTGAAGAAGACTTAAAATATTTACTGATGGAAGATCAAAGAGCATAGCCTTTGGTATGGATTACATCTCAATGTCAAGAAAACAAAAATCCTCACCACTGGACCAATAAACAACATTCTTATCAACGGAGAAAAGATGGAAGTTGTCAAGGACTTCATTCTTCTTGGATCAACTATCAACACTCGCAGAAGCAGCAGTCAATAAATCAAAGGACGTATTGCATTAGGCAAATCTGTTGCACAAGACCTTTTTAAAGTGCTGAAGAGCAAAGATGTCAACTTAAGGACTAAGGTGTGCCTGACCCAAGCCATGGTATTTTCAATAACTTCATATGCATGCGAAAGCTGGACAGTAAATAAGGAAGACCATAGAAGAATTGATGCTTTTGAGTTATGGTGTTGGAGGAGAATATTGAAAGTGCCATGGGCTGCCATAAGAACCAACAGATCTGTGTTGGAAGAAATGCAGCCAGAGTTTCTGTTCCTTGGAGGTCAGGATGGCCAAACTTCGTCTCTCATACTTCGGACATATTGTCAGGAGGGACCAGTCACTGGAGAAGGATATCATGTTTGGTTCGGTGGAGGGTCAGATAAAAAGAGGAAGACCCCCAGTGAGATAGAATGGCAAAATGGCAACATCAGTTGACTCAAGCGTGACAACAATAGTGAGGTTGGCCCAAGATCTGGCAGTGTTTTGTTCTGCTGTGCATAAGGTCGCTATGAGTTGGTACCGACTCGATGGCACCTAACAACAACAACAACAACATGGAGTCCAGGTTGGCCAGACTTTATCTCTCATACTTCAGACATATTATCAGGAGGGACCAGTCCCTGGAGAAGGATATCATGCTAGGTAAAGCAGAGGGTCAGCAAAAAAGAGGAAGACCCCCAATGAGATATAGTGGCACATTGGCAGCAGCAATGGGCTCAAATTTAACGACTGTGAGGATGGTGCAGGACTGGGCAGTATTTCAGCGCATAAGGGTGCTATGAGTCAGAACCAACTTGATGTCATGTAACAGCAACTACTAATGACCATACCTCCTACTTCAGTCCTCTATTTTCAGGCAGGACAACCCCTTCTTATCCACTGCCTACTTTATTAACCATTTGATAAATCTTCATGCATTGTTTTCAAGGAGCTTAAAACCATCATTTTCCTACAGTAGTTGCAACATTTAATTGGGAGATACTGTTCTTTCTAGGGGAGTTCACAATCCAGTAATGAAGAAATGGTGTTGACATTGTTACAACCACCACCAACAGGTCTAATGCTAGTTCTTAAAAGCAATTCCCCTTAGAATTATCCTGATCACAAGCAATAGCAAAAAAAAAAAAAAAAAAAATCCAAAAAACTGCTGTTAGATTATTATTCTCTCATGTTGTTGTTGTTGTTAAGTGCTTTAGAGTTGGTTCAGACACTATGCACAACAGAACGAAACACTGCCTGTCCCCGAACCATTCTCGCGATTATTAAGTTTGAGCCCGTTGTTTCAGCCATTGTGGTCAATCCATCTTGTAAGGGGTCTTCCTTTTTCCTCTAGCCTGTACGTTACCAAGCATAATGTTCTTCTCCAGGGTCTGGCCCCCCTGAGAACACATCCAAAAAACATGAAACCAAGTCTCAACACCAAGGGCAATTTGGTTATACTTCTTCCAAGACATGTTTGTTTGGTCTTCTGGTAGTCATCTTACTTTCAATATTCTTCTTCACCAATACCATAATTCAAATGTATCAATTCTTCCTTGGTCTTCCTTATTCATTGTGTAACTTTCACAAGCATATGAGGCAATTGAAAATACCAGGGCTTGGATGAGTAGCATCTTTGTTCTGAAACTGATTTCTTTTTTTTTTTTTTTAAGAAGTCTTTTGCAGCACATTTGCTCAATGTAACATGTTATTTGATTTTTTCATAGATCATAGAAATCATTCTCTATATACCATTTTATTCATAGCACTATGACTGGCATTTTCTTGCCTTTTCTTTATTGTCTGTCTAGTCCTATACATTCCAGGGGAGAGCTTCCCTGTCTTGATAACTCCTGCTTGCCAGCATTATAGCCCCTGGCACATAGCAAGTGCTCAATATTTGCTGAGTATTATCCTGGAGTCCTGGTGTGGCGCCACGGGTTAACGAGCTAGACTGCAAAGTCAGTTTGAACCACAAGGTTGGCAGTTCAAGCTCATGAGCTGTTCACTGGAAACAGGACACCTATGGGTAGGAACCGAACCGATTCGATGGCACTTAACAAGTATTATACTGGAGTTCTGGTGTGGCACTGTGGGTTAGTGCACTGAACTCCCAGTTTGGTTTGAACTGCAAAGTTGGCGATTCAAATTCACCGGCTGCTCTTCGGAAACTCAATACAGGGTCGCGATGAGTCGGAACTGACTCTATGGCACATAACCAGTATTATCCTAATTTCACCCTGTTCTTTGACAGTTTCCTTTGATTAATATTTACATTTGCAGTTGCAAAACCGTAGCTTATAAAGTGATCCAAACCCATTTATTGCTTTCTTTTGAACCTTGTTTCCTAAGTCAAATTTACCTTAACTGTCACTGTGAACTTTTATGTTGTTAGGAAATTCACATTGTTTTCCTCTGTATTTTAGCATCACTAAAGGAAAGAAATTTAAATTGGGCAAATAATCTATTTTGCAGTTATTAGGCCAAAGAAGACAGCTCTGAGGCATTATACAAATGAGCTTCTCAACATCCAAAGCAGGTTAGGCTCAGGGCACACTCTAGAGAACAGACATCCCGCAGAATAGGTGAATTTCCCCACTGAGCCCCCGAAAGGTTAGAGCAGAGAAGAGTGGGCGAACCCTGACATTTGAGACAGCGCTGGCTCAAGGGGGAAATTCTGACACCGAAGTGTGTAATTAGCCCCGAGGACCGCTTTGCCTCAGCCCCAACTCCCCGCGAAGAGCCCCCAGACCGTACGCCACCCAGTGGAACGCCCACATTGTGTTGAGCGCCTTCAACTGGCCGAGCTGGCCTGAAGTGACGTAACATCCACTTCCGTTGGCCGCGCGCGCCGCGCGACTCCCGCGCTTCCGAAGGCGTCAGAACCCAGCCCTGCCTGAGCCGCAGTGACCAGGCGGGGGCGGGGCGTTCCAGGGGGCGGGGAGCGGCTTGGCTCTTCTTCCAGCCGCTGTGTCGGTATAGTAGACCTCCGTGCGCCAGTAGTCGTCTGCTGCTGTCCTGCTGTGGGAGTACTCTTTGAGAAACCCACGCCGAAAGGTCGCTACTTTGGAGCATATCTGGGTGACCTAGCAAAATGGTTTGGGTGCATACACACACCCCGCCGCCCTCGGGTCACCACCATAGGTCAGGGACAACGCGAACGTCCGGGGCGAAATTTCAGCCAGACAAGGGTGAAGCTGGAACATCGACGTCTGTCCACCTCCTCTTCCCACATTCTTTTGGTGGCCGAAGTCAATGCGTTCCCATCTAACTAGCTCCCAATCCCTAAAATCCTTGGTGCCTAGAAATTCTAAATCCAACCTTTGTCCAATGAACTGATCACCTGTCAAGGAGCTAGTCACCTCATTGGTGATTTACTGGAAAACGCGTGGGCAACGTTGTTTGCTTCTGGTTTCTCTCGGGTTGTTTGCAGAAAAGTCTTAACTGTCTTGCTCTGCTGTCTCTGATTCAATAAATGAGAATGAGACTTGATTAAGTTTTCAATAATGTATTATAAACACCTTTTAAAATACTTTAAATTTGTAAAATGTGGATAATAAAGCCAGCACAGTTCTGAAGAAGCTACCTAGATCTTAGGTTTAAAAGCAAGATCAAAGGAGGCTGGCTTGCAAAATGTGCCCTTTGATTATTAAAACGATGTGTGTTCTTGTGTACATCTAAAAAAAAAAGCACAAAAAACAGGGGTTATAGAGGCAAATACTACTAACCCATGGTGCATGCAATGAAACAAAAAAGATTGGTTGAGTGCAAAATTGATGATCTCCCATGTAAACTATCACACAATTCACAATAAAAGCTTTAAAACATTAAAAAAAAAAAACCCAAGCTCAAAGAATTAATAAATGTTGGATCCCTTCTCATGATTTCCTATTCTAGATTTTATAGTAATTTTTACAGGGAAGGAACCCTAGTGGTGCAGTGGTTAAGTACCTGGCTGCTAACTGAAAAGTCAGCAGTTAGAATCCCCTATAAAGATTATAGCTTTGGAAATCTTATAGGGTACTTCTACTTTGTCCCTTGAGTCTGAATCAACCTATTTAGATACTGGTGTGATGCTCTAAAATCAGCGCAGGACTGCAAACCACAAGTTCGACAGTTCAAATCCACCAGCTGCTCCTCAGAAACCCTATACAGGGTCACTATAAGTTGGAACCAGCTCAGCAGCACTTAACACCAACAATTAATACTAGTACTTGGCCCAACTACTTGAACTTCCTTAACTTCTGTTTCTTTAACATCAAAGTAATAACAATAGTTCTGATATCATAGAATTAATAAATGACCAAATAAAATATCTACTGTTCTTAGGGTAACATCTGGAACATAGGAAGTTACCAGTAAGTATTAGGTATTAGAATATGTTGATCAGTAGTTTCAATCTGCTCAAACTCAGCAGTGAAGGGTTCATAGAAGAGCACGGAATGTGATATGCCACACAAAAAAGTGCCATCCTGGGGAAGATTATGGAGAGATAGAAATTGTAAAGGGAGAGCTTTTGCCTTCAAGTATAGGGACAGGATCTAATGTAAGCAATCTAAATCAGAAATGAAGTGAAAATAGCTTTTCTTAGCGTTAAAAGCAAGTTTCGAGAGCTCAAAGTAAATGTTAAGTGTCTATCTCTAAACATATTTATGATAGCAAGAGAGACAGAGGAGGGGTTGTGATCCTAGGTTCCAAAGATTACCAAGGGGCACAGATACTATTGAAAGGATCTGTTAAATTGGATGAGGAAAACTACAACTCTATTTTTATGAGCCGCAAGTGGAAGCCGCAAGTGGAATCACAAAATGTAGCTTCTGGAGCTTTTCACCAATTGAAATTAAAGTTGTTTTCATAGCTTATTACAGTTCATGTAGCTGTCTTGAAGTGCCATTTACACTTATCACTAATATGAAATTATGAGAGATATGTGTTAAGAAGCCAACATAATACAACATCACAAATTTCCTTTTCAAACTTTTGAAAACTATATTTTAATATGAGAAGAAACAGCTGCAAGCATCCATTTATACTTAGAAGGTGGCCCATTTGACCTAGCTTGGAAGTACAACATTGCCAATAATTGGATAATATTCATATGCTGACTTCTAGTGTGGCACTGTGGATCAGCACTAGACTGTGAACCACAAGCCTGGCAGTTCAAGCACACCAGCTTCTCCTCAAAAACCCTATATAGGGTCACTGATGGCACCAACAATAACAACAACACAAGGTAGACCCATTAATATGACTATTATTCAAATTTACACACCTACCACTAATGCCACAAATGAGAAAGTTGCAAGATTTATCAGCTACTACAGTCTGAAATTAGAGTCTTGGTGTGGTGCCATGGGTTAATGTGCTGGACTGCAAAGTTGGTTTGAACTTCAAGGTTGGCGGTTCAAATTCACAGCTTCCCCTGGGAAATCCTATACTGGGTCGCTATGGATCAGAAGCTACAATGGCACTTAACAACAACAGTCTGAAATTAAACATGCAATCGCTGTGCATTGATAATTAGTGGTGACTGGAATACAATAGTTGGAAAACAGCCTTGGTAATAAAAACAACACTGGAGATTGCATAATAGAATTTTGCAAAACCAATGGTCTATTCATTGGAAATACCTTTTGCAACAACATCAATAGGGACTGTACAACCATTTCAGGAGGTACATATGATCAAGAGCTGATGGTATTGCAGGAAAAAGTCCACACAACACTGAAAACATTTGCAAAATCTCAGGTTTCAGGAACTGATAGAATACCAACTGAAATGTTTCAACGAACTAATGCTGCACTAGAAGCACTTAATAGTCTATGCCAAGAAATTTGGAATACAGCTTTGGCAAACTGAATAGCAGAGATCCATAATCGTGCCTATTCCAAAGAGAGTTGATTCAGTGGAATGCAGAAATCATTGAACAATATCATATGCAAGTAAAATTTTTCTGAAGATAATTAAACAGTTGCAATAGTACATAGACAGGGAGATGCCAGAAATTCATGCAAGATTCACAAGAGGACATGGAATGAGGGGTATCATTGCTGACATCAGATGGATGTTGGCAGAAAGGAGAGACTACCAGAAAGATATTTACTGTGTTTCATTGACTCTGCAAAGGCTTTAGACTCTCTGTATCATAAATATTGTGAGAATGGATATTTCAGAACACTTAATTGTGTGCGTGTGAAACCTCTATGTTTAACAAGAAGCAGTTGTTCAAACAAAACAAAGGGATACTGATTGGTTTAAAATCAGCAAAAGTGGGTATCAGGATTATATCCTTTCATCATACTTATTCAACCTGTATATTGAGCAAATAATCCAAGAAGCTAGACTACATGAAGAAGAATGTTGCACCAGGATTGAAGGAAGGCTCATTAACAGCCTTCCACATGCAGGTGACGCAACCTTGCTGTCTGAAAGCAAAGAGGACTTGAAACAATTGCTGATGAAGATCAAAGAATACTGCCTTCAGTTTGGATTACAACCCAATGTAAAGAAAACAAAAAATCCTCACAAATGGACCAATAAATAACATCATGATAATGGAGAAAAGATTGAAGTTGTCAAGGATTTAATTTTACTTGGATCTACAATCAATGGTCATGGAAGCAGCAGTCAAGAAATCAAATGATATATTGCGTTGTGCTGATCTGCTGCAGAAGACTCTTTAAAGTGTTAAAGAGGAAAAATGTCACTTTGAGGACTAAGGTGTGCCTGACCTAACCATGGTATTTTCAGTTGACTCAGATGCATGTGAAACTTGGACAATGAATAAGGAGGATGAAAGAACTGATGCGTTTGAATTATAGTGTTGGTGAAGAATATTGAAAGTCCCATGGACTGCCAGAAGAACAAACAAATCTGTGTTGGAAGAAGTATAGCCAGAATGCTCCTTAGAAGCCAGCATGGTGAGACTTTATCTCAGATACTTTGGACATATTACCAGAAGGGATCAGTCCCTAGAAAAGGACATCATGCTTGGTAAATAGAGGGTCAGCAAAAAAAAAAAAAGGAAGACCCCCCCCCCCAAGGAGATGCATTGACACTGTGGCTGCAACATGCAACAATGGACTCAAATATGACAATTGTGAGGATGGTGTGGGACTGGGCAGTGTTTTGTTCTGTTGTGCATAGGGTCACTATAAGTCGGAAGTGACTCCATGGCACCTAACGACAACATACATATGGACCTCATCATTTAGATAAAATATTCAGGACTCAAATCGACTATATCTGTGGAAAGAAGTAGAAAAAGGCGATAGAGAAACTCAGCATCATCAGTCAGAACAAGGTTTGGGGCTGACTGCACAACAGCCAATCAATTGCTCATGTGCAAGTTCAAATTGAAGCTGAAGAAATATAAAACGAATATATGAGAGGTGAAGTACAACCTTGAGTATGTTGTTGTTGTTGTTAGGTGCCATCAAGTCGGTACTGACTCATAAGCGACCGTATGCACAGCAGAACCAAATACTGCCCTATCCTGGGCCAACCTCACTATGTTGCCACACTTGAGTCCATCGATGCTGCCACTTGGCCAATCCATCTCATTGGGGGTTTTCCTCTTTTTCTCTGACCCTCCACCTTACCAAACCTTGAGTATAACCTACTTGAATTTAGAGACCATCTCAAGAATAGATTTGATGCACAGAACATTCAAAACAGAAAGTGAGATGACATCAAGGACATCATACATGAAGAAAGCAAAGGTCATTACAGACATAGAAAAGAAAGAAAAGACCAAAATGAATGTCACAAGAAACTCTCAAACTTGAATGTAAAGTAATTAAAGTGGATGAAATAAAAGAGCCAAGCATAAGACTTCAAATAGCAGCATGAGAAGACAAAGTAAACTATTATAATGAAATATGCAAAGAAATGAAGTCAGAAGACCAAAAGGGGAGAACATGCTCACCATTTCTCAAGTTGAAAGAACTGAAGGAAAAATCAAGTCTGGAGTTGCAACACTAAAAGATTCTCTGGGCAAACTATTGAATGATGCTGAAAGCATTTTAAAAAGATGGAAGGAATACACAGAGTCATTGGACCAAAAATAACTGATCAAAGTTCAACCATTTCAGGAGGTAGCATATGATCAAGAACCAAGGCTATTAACGGAAAAAGTCCACTGAAGCCATTGTCAAAAAACCAGGCTCCAGGAATTAACAGAATACCAAATTGAGATGTTTTAACAAATTAATTCAATACTAAAAGTAATGACCCGTCAGTACCAAAATATTTCCACCACTCATCTGTCAGTTTGTCGTACAGTGGTGGCTTGTGAGTTGCTGTCATTCTAGAAGCTATGCCATGGGTATTTTAAATACCAGCAGGGTCACCCGTGGTGGACAGGTTTCAGATGAGCTTGCAGAAGAAGACAGACTAGAAAGGAGTGATGAACTACTTCTGAATATTTAGTCACTGAAAACCTTATGAATAGCATAGAAACACTGTCCAATATAGTGCCGGAAAATAAGCCCGTCAGGTTTTTCAGTAACCTCCTATGCATGTGAAAGCTAGACAGTGAATAAGGAAAACCATAGAAGAATTGATGTTTTTGAGTTATGGTGTTGGAGGAGAATATTGAAAGTGCCATGGGCTGCCAAAGGAACCAACAGATCTGTGTGGGAAGAAGTACAGCCAGAGTGTTTGTTCCTTGGAGGCCAGGGTGGCCAAACTTCGTCTCTCATACTACGGACATACTGTCAGGAGGGACCAGTTGCTGGAGAAGGATATCATGTTTAGTAAGGTGGAGGGTCAGAGAAAAAGAGGAAAACCCCCAGCGAGATGGATTGCCAAAATGCCAACATCAATGGGCTCAAGTGTGGCACCAATTGTGAGGTTGGCCCAGGACCAGGCAGTGTTGATATGAGTCGGTACCAACTTGATGGCACCTAATAACAACAACAACCAAGAAATTTGGAAAAAAAAGCTACCTGGCCAATTGGCTGGAAAAGATTCATATTTGTGCCCATTCCAAATTTTTTTGTTCTGTTGTGCATAGAGTCCCTATGAGTTGGAACTGACTTGAAGGTACGGAACAACAACGCGATGTCAATTTCCTTTTTAATTCTTTGTAACATACGTGATGCACTTAAGAACATTATTGTGATAGGACTCCACAAGCTCAGGCTGATGAGAGGGTCCTGGGCACAGGAAACTCAAGAGCCCTTGACTAGGATAACATGGAGTTTGGAGCCAGACAGTGCATTTGAACCCTCCCTCTGCTTATCAGGCAGGTGGCACTGGGCAGGCTACTCAGCTTCTCTGTGCCCGATTTCCTCATCTGTAAACCAGGGGTGAAGGCAGCTGTAAGGTTTAAAGAGGAAAGGCATGTAAACCCATAGAACAGACATACAGTAATTCATAAGTAATGTCAGTCATTATTAGAAGAACGTTTTATGGGAGACCTGGAAGGCATATGATTTCTTGAGGAAGAGGAATAAAATGTTTGGTCATGAAGAGGAAGGCAGACTGCAGCAACAGAGGTAACAAATTCATCAATGCTTCCATCTCTCCATTCAATAAAGGTTTATTGACTGCCTACGCCATGCCTCTCAAGTATGCTTCTAACTCTTATCAATCCCAGCTAACTTCTAGAACAACTTGGAGTATAAGTAGAATCGAAACAATAGACACATGGGTTTGCTGAGAAACGATATGACATTGTGTGAGAGTCCATTACCTTTCTTGTCAAAGAAAACCAACAAAAAACCCCACTGCCATTGAGTCGGTTCTGACTCATAGTGACCCTATAGAGGATTTCCAAGGCTGCAAATCTTTATGGGAGCAGAAAGCCTTATCTTTCTCCCAAGGAGTGGCTGGTGGTTTTGAACTTCCAATCTTGTGGTTAGCAGCTCAGTGCTTATCCTACCATGCCATCAGGGCTTTCACAAATGTATCTCCTCTCTGAGCTAGATGCTGCTGTGGATGTTGTCCTTCCTGTGCCCAGAGACTCCTGATCTCCGCATTGGCAGCAGCCCAGCCCCTCTTTTTATGTCAAGGACGTAGAGTCAGAGATATGTTTGCCTGGGCCTGACACTATTAGTCGATTTGAACCACAAGGCTGGCAGTTCAAACCAACCAGCAGCTCCTTAGAAACCCTATAGAGGATCACTATGAGTAGAAACTGACATGATGGCACTTAACAGCAACAACTACAACATGCCTCAGAACACCTGGGAATCACAGTGCGTGTGTGTGTGTGATTAGTAGCTACCACCATCAGTGGGCAGCCAAAAGAACCAAAAGATCTGTGTTGGAAGCGCAGCCAGAGTGCTCCTTGGAGGCCAGGATGGCCAAACTTTGTCTCTCATACGTCAGACATATTGTCAGGAGGAACCAGTTGCTAGAGAAGGATATCATGTTTGGTAAGGTGGAGGGTCAGAGAAAAAGAGGAAGACCCCCAGCAAGATGGATTGGCAAAATGGAAGCATCAGTAGTCTCAAGCGTGGCACCAGTAGTGAGATTGGACCAGGATCAGGCGGTGTTCCATTCTGCTGTGCATAAGGTCGCTATGAGTCGGTATTGACTCGATGGCACCTAACAACAACAACAACCATCAGTGAGTAGACGGTTGGAGTTGGTAACACCATATTGATTAGATCCTTTGGAAAGATTACAAATATAAGCAGTGTCTATTCCATGGATAGACTGCTTCTAGGACGTGCCCTGGTAAGCAGGAGATTATTTTATAGGAAGTCTATCTTGAGGGTCTATTTTTTTTCCTAAATAACTTAGTTCTTTCATTTAGAATAGTTGAGTCTTCATGCTACTTAGCCTCAAAGCACAATTGCTTCACATATTCAATTTCAGAGCCACACCCAACAAAAACAAAACAAAACCTGTGCCCTGTGGTTTAGTTAAGAATATGATGAGACAAATATTACTGTTACTACTAGTAAACCTTGATGTTTTGTTGGTTATTTATGATTAAGTTTAGAAAGACTTTATGGAAGAGAAGATTATTTTGTTGCATGTGAAAGAGTGTTGTTATATGCTGTTGAGTTGGTTCCAACTCATAGAGACCCTGTCTAGGGTTTCCAAAAGCAGTTGGTGGGTTTGAATGGCTCACCTTGAGGTCACCAGTCCAGTGCTTATCCTACAGCCCTACACTAAAGCTCTTTTGAAAGATTAGAAGGTGAAAATGGATAAGGCAATGTGATACATATTTTAAAGCAAATGAAAATTATTTTTAAAGTATTATGGTTTTTGCCAGCTTAGAAAGTATGGCTGTCTGGTTAAATATCTAGTTTACTTGAGTTTACAATGAAGATTTTATCAAACAAGAATGCAGTTAACATGAAAATGGTGGTGTGCCATTGAGTCAGTTCTGATTGATAGCCACCCTGCATAGGTTTCCAAGTCTGTAAATCTTTGTGGGAGCAGAAAGCCTCATCTATTTTTTGTTTTGTTTTGTTATTATGTCTTTCCCTTCATCTCTATATCTAAATCCTTCTATCCTCCAAAGCCCAGTTCAAACCCCACCTTTCCATACAGGCTCACTT
>NW_006408741.1:3047229-3049856 GCF_000296735.1 Chrysochloris asiatica
TTCCACGAGTGTTGATAGTTGATCCAAGAAGAATGAAGTCCTTGACAACTTCAATCTTTTCTCCATTGATAAGAATGTTGTTTATTGGTCCAGTGGAGAAGATTTTTGTTTTCTTGACATTGAGATGTAATCCATATCGAAGGCTGTGCTCTTTGATCTTCATAAGTAAATGTTTCAAGTCCTCTTCACTTTCACATATACATAGCTCTGGTAGCATAGTGGTTATGAAACGGGCTGCTAATATCACGGTCAGAAGTTCGAAACTACCAGCTATTATGTGGGAGAAAGATGAGGCTTTCTGCTCCTGTAAAGATTTACAGCCTTGGAAGCCCAATGCAGGGTCGCTATGAGTCGGAATCGACTCCACGGCACATAACAACAACAACATCTCTCTCTATATATACATTATCCCAATCTGTTATGAACCTATCCTTTTGTAAAATATAATAAAAATTTATTATGGAAAATCAAATGAAAAGGAAAGAAACACAGACAGTAGATTCAAATTGCTGGCTTTGTGGTTAGCAGTGTAACTCAAAACCAACTACTCTACCAGCATTCTTTATGAAAATGATAAGACTCTTCAAAAGTCTGAATAAATCTGCACATGACCTTCAGTCGAGTAACCCTTGAAGTCCTGGTGTGGCGTTGTGGGTTAATGCGCTGGACTGCAAAGTTGGTTTGAACAACAAGGTCAGTGGTTCAAGTTCACCAGCTGCTTCTTGGGAACCCTATACAGAGTCGTTATGAGTCGAAACAGACTCGATAGCACTTAACAACAACAGAATAATTCTTAAGTGGTTGATTATTGCTTAACTGTCCAAAACAAAAATCCAAACCCATTTTCATCAGGTCAATTTCGACTCACAGTGACGCTCTAGGACAAAGCAGAACTGCCCCATAAGGTCCCTAGGGCTGTGACTCTTCACATAAGCAGAGAGCCATATCTTTCTCCCACAGAGTGACTGGTGAGTACAAACCACGGAGCTTCTGGTTAGCAGCTGAGCACTTTAACCACTATGCCCCTGGGATTCCTTTTGCTTAACTGTAGGCTGGTAGGAGCCCTGGAGGTGTTGGGCTGTTAATGACTAGATCACTGGTTCAAACACACCAGCTTCTCCTCAGGAGAAAGATGAATCTGTCTGCTCCCATAAAGATTGACAGCCCAGGAAATCTGGGGAATAGTTTTGTCCTGTCCTAAACAATTACTCTGAATCAGAGTTGACTTGATGTCAGTGGGGTCGGCTGGTAAAATTAATCTTCAGAATCTCTTAGCTCAGTAAAGACTCACGTCACTGCTCAGCTAGAGAACATGAGCTAACTGCTGTGTTGGGAAACGATCTGTCACTTCTGAGGAGGTAGTGTTTCTGCCCACACAATAGTCACAACACAGATTGGTAAGTAACATGCAGCTCAATGAAAATACAATCCAGTTAAATGTCATTGCTATAATATTGAGCACATGACACCGCAAGTAACCAAAGAGGGCACTTGGTTAGAGGGTAACTTTGAAAGTGTAGGAGACCATTAGCAGTCTAACTTTTGTGGTGTAACACTCCTACATTCAGCCATTTAGGCTGACGTGGGTGAGGTGTGGGGTGGATTCCCACAAGCATCTCAGGTAAGATACCTCTCAGATGACTCTTAGAATCTGAGAATAAATTTCACAGACAGCCCAGAGATTTTTCTCCTTTTCTGTTGCTGTTTGCCCTCCTGATGGTCAGTGCTACTTCCATGAGGGTAAGGAAAACCAACTGAAGACATTTTTCAAAATAGCTAGTCTCATAATCACAATTACTGCTATTGTGTTTTGGGAGAACTGTGTGCCAGATATTGAGCTAAGTTCTTCAGATCATCATTTCCTTTAGCCTAACATTTAGCAGATGTTCCTGAATCTGTCAATTAAAGTTGAAAAACTTGAGGGTTAGAGGATTGGAGACATTTGCCCCAGTTTACGCGACCATAAGTGGCAGAGGCTGGATTCAATCTAGGTAAGTCTGACAGCAAACATTTGGGGGCTGGAGGATGTCTTAATTATGAGACTGTCTTCTGTCACCTAATTGTATGGAATGTGATGGAATTAGGGAAGGATAGGAAATCAAACCACAATGAGATACCACTTTACACCCACTAGCATTGTTGTTGTTGTTATGTGCTGTGGAGTCAGTTCCAACTCATAGTGACCCTGTACAGGGTTTCCGAGGCTGTAAATATTTATGGGAGCAGAAAGCCTCATCTTTCTCCCACGGAACTGCTGGTAATTTCCAACTACTGACTGTGAGGTTAGCAGCCTGATTAGTAACCGGTATGCTACCAGAGCTCTTTCCCACTATGACAGGGATAGACAAAATGACAAGCATTATGGAGAAATTGGAGCTCTCATATGTTGATGGTAGGGATGTCAAATGGCAGAGCTGCTGAGGAGAAAAGTAAACAGTTCCTCAGAAACATAAAGATAGAATGACTTCATGACCCAGAAATTCCACTTCTAGGTAAATATCCAAGAGAACTGAAAATAAATATCCAAGAGAACTGAAAATGTGTACTGTTCATAGCAACAGTATTCACAACAGTCAAAAGGTGAAAACAGTCAAAAAAGAGATTGTTCATAGCAACAGTATTCACAA